>NC_067200.1:14766287-15080065 GCF_000699445.3 Schistosoma haematobium
AATGATTAAGGGTATGGGTTTCCTCGAAGGTAGTCACTTATCAGTGCATGCTCTTTCCCCAGCTTTTCTAGTGAGTATAACTTCCCAGCTCTATGGCAGAGCGTTTTCATCAATCCGTATTTATAACTCAAAGGAAAAAATCAATGAAAGTTGAGATATTGCCCAATTCAGGTTTTCAGGATTATTGTACGGAGAAGTACGTCTATGAAACTGACGGATTGTAAACGACTAACCTCGAGAAAGGTAAGATCAGTACAGTGTTAGAAAATTACTATTAGATTAGCAAAAGTGTCTTCTAAAAGGAGATCCTATGGCTTGACAACTTCCGGCAAGAGTGATGTGATCGCTAAAAACTAAACCATTATCCTGGTTTATATGCCGTTATATTTGTTTGAAATTCATTCAAAATAACAAATTGATTGGCAGTTACTGGGGTACTTAGAAACGGTATCGTGCAAAAACCTAAAATAACTTTCTGTCTCGTGTATTTTTTAGTTTGGTACCTTATTCGTGTTCGGTGGTCCAGTTAGAAAGCCCATAACTGATGCAACTAGATCTCTTGTTTCATGTTTTATATTCTGTTCTAGTAAAATTGTATCCTCAGTATTGGATTTTTGTGATAAGTTGGGTTTCGGAATTGTGGAAGTCGAACTGGTAAAAATTGTTGTAGAAGCCGAATTCTTAACTACTATGAAGGATGATTTTAAATAGACCAAATTCGGTGTTAAAATAGTTTCAAACTTCTTTAAGTTAATGGCTATCACCCTGAGTCATATCAGACACTAATAAGTTTCTGTCATGAGTAATAATTATCTAAATATCACCTCAGTATGATGTCCTGTTTGTAGTCACAATTTCTATTATGAACTCAGTGAGTTTGTATATGTGTTCAACATAAAGATCGTCCTTTTCTTCGCTTGTACAATTGTTTTACAACAGTTTTACTGGCGTTTATTCAAATAGAAATTTAGTTTTAGAATGTGAGTTTGTGGAGATTGCATTAACTTAATAGTTGAATTCATGAGTTGATTCAAGCTAGACCACCTTGGAAAACCAGGAAGCACTGGCCGGCCATTTCGTCCTAGTATGAGACTCCTTAAAAGTGCGCACGCGGGACTCTGACCCAAGACCTCCGGTATCACACACGAACGCTTCTTCTCTAGACCACTAAATCCTTCATTATCTAATGGATAAAGTGTTAATTATAATCTCATCATTCATGACATCGACCGGAACATTCTCTATCCTTGCTGGTAAAAACTGTATGGATTTTCGTCCATTTCCACATAGGGAAAAATTATTCATTTTAGTCGTCTGTTTGACAATATCATCTTGATGTAGATAATAAAGGGTAACGGAAATAAATTCAGTCTGAAAATAGCGTTATCGTGGATCGATATTAATTAAATAAACAACAGTGCACTCATGCTCCAGAAGATGAGAATAACAAAGTGATTCTATAAAAATATAGTGTAAACACTGAGTAACAAGTGGGTACTAGGTCTAGTGGCGAATAATGGGTGCATAAGATACTCTTCATAGCTGTTGAATCTATCGCGCAAAATCGAAGTTCGCAAAACAACGATTTGTCTAAAACAGCGGTTCTTTATTGAATCATATACAAAAATTAGTTACAAACCTCAACTTGTGACGTGTCTGTGGCGTTTACCGAGTCCGTAAGTCTAAAATAAAGAGGAATTCCTGCAATAATAGCATAAAGAGTAATTAAAACATACGATAGTGCAAAAGACAGTTGTTAGTTGTGTCCAAACTTGGTAATAGTTTATTAACAAGCAAAAACCGAACCAAAAGCAAGCAATATGGAAACCGCTGTGTTTAAACACTGGTTAAACCAATACATGAAATTGTGAATAACTGCTACATTGATTGAGATAAACTAGTTATAATGATAAATACAATAAGTCTTATAAGTATATGTAAATGTTTCAGAACATTACACGACAAACTAGCGTTACAACATATGCGTAGAAATTGCTAGGAATACAGCTATTTACTGAATATTAATAAGTAGTATAAAACAGTACACAAAAGAGTCAAAGAGAGGTGAATAAGGACCGATTGTAAAACAAACTTAACAATAACTCTAAAACGAATAATCTGCTCCTTACAAGTAGGTAAGTTTTAGCTGAAATAACTACTGGGATAATATACATATCTTCTGGAGGTAAATGTTTGTAATTCATGAGGCATCGAATAGTCATAATCAAACTATCAACAGCTGATGGAAAAATGATGTTTAAAAATTCTACTGTTATGTGAAAATGATTCACAATTCCTAATTGTAATGATATGCATCTCGTTTGTAAGGTTATATGTGATTGGTAGGTATTCTGTCATAGACTTAAGTGAAGGATGGTAATCAGAGGTGAATAATCTGAAAGGTCAAAAACAGGACAAAACTAGGATAACCCGAAGACCAATAAGTTCATCCAGAATCAACTGAGTCCAAAACTTGAACTATCGCTCAATAGAGTCTAACAGATTCTACAAGCCAAATACTTAAAAGCAGTTCACTAAAATTTGAGAGAAGAGAATATTCCCTTTGAGACAATAAAAAAGATTGGTTCAGTGAGAAAGTTCTCTTCAATGAATTCATCTTCAAAACAGACAATTGTTGTACGCCTATTGTGACTGTGATGAAATTTTTTTTGGGTATGATAAAACAACTTAAAAACAAGTGATTAGTTAACTTGTTTTTGAACGTGTGTGCTAATATGATAATGAACAAACATTTTGTTGCCTGTAATAATAATAAATAGGACGAAATGTGCATCCTGGATTCCACTGCTAGACACTATTCATCCTTGCTTAAAAAGCTTGTGACTTAAGGCTATATCGAGGCAATCCGTACAGGATGCACATGTACCAACATGGGACTGATCAATTACATTCCTAAATAACAATGAGAAGATACAAGTAGAACAACACCAAGTGAATTTGTTGATTGGCTGTAAATTGTACAACTTTGTAATCTGATTAGGTAAAATCAATTTAGCATAAACTGGTTTGATTGGATGTGAATAGATAGTGAGATTTAAAAAAAAAGTGGAATAAAATTTCTTATCCATCACGTATTAATGGAACTAAGGTCATAAGTTATCATGACAAGAGTTGAACTATGTATGTAATTAAATGTGAACTACGATAAAACTGATAACATTTGATTGAATGTGGCACACACTTGTAACTATAATAATGATTATTGGAGCTGAAATCTTATAAAATCTTTAATAATCAAGCAGAAAACTGATTTCCATTAGTTAACTTAATATACCGTTTGAGCTTGTAGTGATCGTTATATGCATATAAACATATGAATAAATCATCGTGATAGGATAATTAATACGGTTTATATTATTCACGTTAAACATTGAAGATTGGTGAATGTATAACAGTTAAGGCTTTCTTTACTGAATAATAATTTAAGAGAAAGAAACAAATAATATTTATGTCTGTGTGACATTTGCAACTTGTTATAGCTGGTGGGTTTGTGTCCCTATCAACGCATAACGTAATGATACCGCCAATTAGAGAACAATGAATTATTGACCGGACAAAAGACGCAAAAACTCGTACGAGCAGTCTAGAGTCTTTACTGGTCCTGATTTCTGCCTAGCCCTGCCTGTTAAATCCAGAAAACCAATCTCAGACTCCGCGATTTGAATCATTTATTCCAAGCACACTGGGTTTATATACAAACCAAACAGACTACATCGTACCATCAAATAGGAAACAACATTTGTACAAGATTTGGCCAAATGTGGCTATGAATGTGGGAGACTGTAATTAATAGACTGGGTATAACTCAAGAATGGTAAATCGTATGAGAACAGTTCATAAGTCAAAATAAAGCTTACGATAAGAGGAACACGAATATGAATAGTTTAGTTGCTTAACAATTATACGATAAAAAGTATATGTATAGTAATATTCAAGAAATAGATCCAAACAGTTACCATCCATTACTCTCATTGAGATATAACACAGATAGTAAGTCTTAATAAAATGGATGTGTTTTGTTTCTCTTTGAAAAACGGTATCGACAATAAACAAAATATTATATTCTTGAGTGTAATAGTCCATAGTTAAATAAATAGTTGCGTAATTTCGAGAATGCCCCAACATAAAAATTGGGAGAGATTATAATTTATGGACGACCATTGAATGACTCTAGACAGACCTTGAGAGTGACCATTTAATAACCAAGATCAAATGAAGATTATAAACCTGTGTAAGGAATTATAATTATTGTTATATCCTAGAAAAGATTAAACTACGATTAGTTTCTGAGACCTAGTAATGGACTGATATTATCTATGTATTCTTATGGTATAATTATTCAGCAATTAGATTATCTATATCTATATCCCCCTTATTATAAGCTTCGTTTTGATCTATAAATTATTATTATACGATTTACTGTTGTTAAGTTATACTCAGTTATTTGATTACCGTCTCCTACGTTCATAGCCACATTTTGGCTTTATTGTGTGTAAATGTTATTTCCTATTTTATGGTGGGTTGCGGTCTGTTTGGTTGATGTATAAACACAGTATGTCTGGAATAAATGATTCGCATAGTGGAGGCTGTGATTGGTATTCTGGACTCAGCTGGACAGGCTAGGCGAGCAACGGACCAATAGGACGCTAGGCTGATCAGACCAGAGGAACATCATTGGGTTAGTACAGCACAAGAGTGAATAGGTCGTATTTTGATTGGCGAATAAATTACATAATAACTAGCGGGTCATAAAGACACAACAATTATAATTTACAGTTGATAATTAAGTATTAAATTTCGGGTTTTCATCACGAACTGATATAAGCTATAATGCCAAAATTCTGTTTATCCAAATGGATGAGTGAGTTTCACGCGAAAATTCAAAACCTGATATCTTATACGTGGGGGAGAGGCAAACCGCCAAGCTACGGGTCTTCGCGCACATGTTACATGTTGTCGAGGATTTTGGATGTCGTTATTTATCAGGTAGTAGCAGTACTTTTTTTCGTCTCACGTCAATTTTCGTAATGTTTGTGCTTGTAACATGGCTTTTATACCAGTTTATTAGTAGTTTGATGTATTTGTTGCTGACAACCTGGGTGAATGTTGAGTAAGCCAACTTATTACTAACATATACTGTACTTCATAGATTTTTATGAAATATATCATAAACATATCAGAGAGACACTAATAAATCCTGTGTACTAATTAACAATGTAGGAATGTGTTTTTTTTATTATCAAACGCGAAACAGCTAAACATTTCAATAGCAACCATCTTCGTCAGGTAATTAAAATATAGCTTACATCAAGTGCTAATAAACAGGCTTAGGTTTGACATATTCATTATGTTGGCCGAATGGAGACAACTGCATAAATTGATATTTAGCTATAATGAAGTCTAATTTCAATATGATCATGAAAAGCTTTTGTTTCTCAGCTGAACAAGCTGAAAAATGTTGAAAATGTGTTATAGAAGCTTGAATGTACTATCATAAAACAGATTATTGTTCTTAAGCAAAAAGATGGATAGTGGCTAGCAGTGGAATCCAGGTCGCGCGTATCGTCATATTTGGGACTCGTCAGCTGGATGTACCTGTACCTCAGAGTTGACGTTCACTCCGAGACTCGAGCCCAGTACCGTTCACTTCGAACGCCATCGTGTTATCCACCTAGCTATTGAGTCCTGATAGCCACCTGCATGTGCAGTCGGGTGAAGTTTAAATTCACTTGGTGTTGTTTTACTTGTATCTTCCCATTGAGGTTTAAGACTGCAATTGATCAGTCTCTTATTGGCATATGTGCATCCTGTGTGGATTGCCTCGATATGGCCTTAAGTCACAAGCGTTTTAAGCAAAGATGGATAGTGTCTAGCAGTGGAATCCGGGACACGCGTTTCGTCCTATTTGGGACTCGTCAGCTGGATGTACCCGCATCGCATAATGATTGTTCGCTGAAAAAGTCCTATTATCATAAAAAAACAATTATATGAACGAAGGATGTTCTCTACAGGTTCTACAATTATATATCCAAATTAATAATCCATAAAAATGACCAAGTTTAAGGCAGAGTACATCATTTAGAATTGTAACATATGAATCAAGGATAGTTTGTTATATAAAATTAGACTGTAGCGTGATGTCGAGTTGAGATTAACTATGAACACCGCTACAAAGAAACACGTGCCAAGTAAATCAGAAGGCGAAGGTTGAACGTAACCAAATAGATCCATAAAATCCCCTAGAAGCCAAATATTAGAAGGCAGTTAATGGACCAAGTCGAGATATATTTGCTGGCGATCTCGTGGTATCGAAAGGATACCGAGATCGTGCCAGGATACAAGCTTGGTTACAGAATGTAACCGAATTCGCGCGAAGTCACAATCAAAGTGTAAGAATAAGAATGGAAGCACAATATAGCTGTAATTAGCACAGTCAAACAAAAGCACATTAAAACAAACACTGGTACAGTTGGTTATAATAATAACTGTTTTTATTAAACCAGTCGTGTTCTCGTGATAAATGTGAGTCACTACAAGACCATATGCTCTCTAGATGCGGTCGACAATGAAACAAAGGCAATATACACAACCCTGAAGGAAAATGGATATCTCGAGAAATTTATAAATAAAAACAGCCAATAAAAGACAGCATAAAGAATGTCTAACTGTAAATAAAAAGCCTCTGTATATACGCTTACAATTCAGAGGCGATGCACCGAGTGGAATGCTAAGACTTAAGTTAAGCTGATCAATTCAAAGGACTTTGAATGCAGATAAGCGACAAATAATGTTCTCCACACGTCCAATAATCACTCCGAGGTTGAAAGATAAATTGCCTAGACTAGTCACCTCTTTCTGTTTCTATCAATCGAACTGCTCCTCTGGAGCAAGTTATATTGATAGATGTTCTAGGAATTTGTACATTCGGGCTCGTGAGCACCTCCCCGTGTGGTTAAGCAAATGTGTAGTCAAAACGGTTAACAGCTCCATTTCAGACCATCTAGTTCAGACAGGACATACAGTCAACATGGAACAATCTTTTGCAATAATCTGTCCTGTTAACAGCAGACTACCTAATTCCGTCAGACTGCGAATCCTACAGACGGCTGAAGCAATTGCTATTCGGATCAAAAAGCCAGAGCTTTGCATCCAAAATAAATATGTTCATCCACTCCTTTTACCCTGGCCAACTAGTTAATAGTCAATCTTATAATATGGTGACGTAATTTGATTAATGTTCATTTTATGTCCCAAACTTATTATTACCATCTTTATCATTGTTATTATCATCTTTATCATTACACTTGATAACCTTTTTGAGGAATTTATTCAGTATCCACCTCTAAATCTACTATATCTGACCTAATTCATATTATTCACTCTCACCCTATGTTGACCATATTTATTCTGACCGTTATTTATCTCACAATTTCATTTCACTTATAAACTGATTCAAGTTAACACTTTATATTAAACAGCCCTAACATTAACGAGTTGATTTTATGTAACAAACAACAATTCTTGATTTATATGCTACAATTTCCAAATGATGTACTCTACCTTAAATCTGGTCAATTTCATGGATTATTAATTTGGATATGAGATAATTGGAGTATCATTAAGCGACCGGCTAGATCAGCTGACCTTACCTACAGTAATAACTTTGTTGTAATAGGGAACTAATCTCGGTATACAAATCTCAATTTACAGTAAAATAATACAACATTAATGATAACTGAAACTTAATCTGAGGTAATCCATGCATATATACGGATAAGAGACTGACCAATCGCAGTCCTAAACAGCAATGGCAAGATTCAAATAAACGATAGGACGGTGTTTTTTTTGGAGATTTTAGTAATTTAATAGTTGAGTTCATGAGTCAATTACAGTTAGACTACTATGGAAAACGTGGAAGCACTGGACGGTCATTTCGTCCTAGTATGGAACCGAAAGTCGTAGGTTCGAATCCTGCGAGTGGGATCGTGGATACCCACTGCTGAGGAGCCCCATACTAGGACGAAACGGCCATCCAGTGCTTTCAAGTTTTCTATAGTTGTTTAGCCTAGATCGACTCATGAATTCAACTATTAAAATACAAAATGGATTAATCTTATTAAGTTTTAGTAAACACTTTATGGTCAAACATTTTTATCAGCAACGACTGAATTGTTTTACGTAGGAAAGGAGTTCACAGGCATTGATAAAGAGTATAATGATTATTTCATTTAATTCACAGTTAACATAATGGCATATACTAAGATATTGCTTATCGATGAATACCAATACGAAATAGCCATAGCACAGATAATAAAAGATCTGTAATTATACGATCTCAACACTGTACCAAACCAATGATGGGTTGGCCCGTACGAGCACTCTGGAGTCCTTGCTGATCCTTATCGTCTAGCCATTCCTGTTGAGTTCAGAACACCAATATCCGCTTTCACTACATGAATCATATATTTCAGACATACTTGGTTTATATACAAACAAAACAAACCGTATCACACTATAAAGTAGAAAGTAACAATTATACAAAATCAAGTCAAAAGTGGCTGTGATTGTGAGAGACTTTAACTAGTAAATTGTGAATAACTTAAGAATAGTAAATCGTACAATAGTAGTCAATAGGTCAAATAAGAGCTTATAATCAAAGGAATGTAAATATACATATATTATAATTACATTATAGTTATCGAATAGGAATATATGTAATAATAGTCTATAGATAATTCCTAGCAGTTATCATTCATTTATTCTTCGTTATGATATAACATAATCGGTTTCTCGTAGTTACAGAATTTCACCTTACGATTTTTTTTTAATCCATAAGAAAGATCTCAATTTTGTTACCGCGAAAATACGAATCGACTGTAAAACTAGTTCATGGATAATTAACGTTAAATGCAGTGACAACTGAACTGTTATCAAAAATACAGAAAACATATATAGAATGCTAATGAAAGCAATTTATTGATGTAATTTGTAACCAATTAAAAAATAAAAATTGGAATCACATTATGTGTGGCTTTAAAAAAAGTTTTCTCTCGGTCTCTTGGTTCTAACTCCACATTCATTTCTCTTCTTACACGGTTTTCCATCTCCCCATTTCCATATTTCCTCAACAAAAACCTCATAAAAAAAGAAAACAAGTTAGATTCTCAGTTAGTAACTTAAATATGAACGTACTGTTTTATCTATGATACCAAGTTTTGGTACGGCAATATCTTCCACTACACTAGAATCAGGGAATCGCGGTTATGGGTCCTAAACACAAATTGAGTGGGACATAACATTGCAACGGCAAACAATCCAAGCTCTTTCTTTAACGGCTTGATTTGGCGGCTGAGCAAGAAGAGATATGTCATGCAGTTAATTAGCATTGGCATTTTCGTTTATGTTGTTGTCTCTGTCATTGAATTTTTTCGACTTTCAATAGTTGAGATCATGAGTCAATTGAAACTAGACCACCATGGTAAACCTGGACGGCCGTTTCGTCCTATTGTGGGAGTCCTCAGCAGTGCGCATCCATGACCCCGCCTCGCGGGATTCGAACCCAGGGCCCATAATTCTCGCGCGCGGGCACTTAACCATCTTCTCCAACATGACTTAGCGTTGCATCCAGATCCACGTTCGTCCGATAGTTGGTAATATTTAGCAGTTGAATTCCTGACATTTCTTCATCCATGGAAGTGGAGGCTTCGATATAAGGCTCAGGTGCTGCGTATAACGTCGACATTATGATGCTCATAGAAACGAAAATCACGAACCGCCTAATCGTAATATGTCGCCCTTTCATAATTCCTGGTAGAGATTGAAACACTCGAAACAAAACATCTAGTACTTTGTAAGTTACCTACATTCGTAGTTTGGAGAAAAAGTGATCACTCGTGGAATATTTACGTTTTATATCACTTTTCAGAAAAAAAAGAATCAATAATCACCACTTTAAAACTAATCATTTCATTGTAAATACCAATGCCAAGGTGAGACTTGACAGTTCCAAATAAATTGAACATTGGATAGAAAGTTAATAATAAATCCATTTTCTATTATACCCCAATGAGTAGAAAAAAATTGTTATCCTAACGTTTCATAACTTAATGTAAACCATTTCTTCAGAGTAAATATATAATCAAAGTGGCTTACATTAAGTCACGAAACGTCAGGAATACAACTTTTCTACTCATATAAGAAGCAAATATTCACTTATTTTCAAAATGATAATCAGTATATGATAAATCAGTATTGCGTTAACTAGCACGAGCAGCCTAGAGTCAACTTTCAGTCCTTATTGATCCTTTGTATGTTAGCTTCTCGCCTATCCCAGCCCGTTCAGTTCAGAACACAAATATCAGCCTCCGCTGTATGAATCGTATATATTGTTCGAGTCTCGGAATGAATATCAATTTGAGGATGCAGACATACCCAGTTAACAAGTCCCAAATACAACAACATGCGCGTCCTGGATTCCACTGCTAGCCACCACCGTCTCTGCTTATATTTATCTTGTGGTTGCATTTTGAGTATTTCTCGGTTTGTTCGTTAGAAACACGACACTCAATAACTGTTCATTTGTATTCACAGTTTTCTGCATGGATAATTTGCTTACAAACTAGTTCAGCAAAATTTCAATTGACTTGAACCAGGTTTGATTATTCGTATTTGTAGCTTAAAAATGAAAAACACTTGTCTCATTTTATTTGGGCCGTATAGACAACTGATAGGTGCCATTTAAACAAAAGAATTTATTACCTACTCATCTCTCACTGGGCTGTATTTCAAAGAGAAATTTTTAACATACTCTGATATTTGGTGTTATATCACGACGCGAATTATGGATGATAACTTTTAAGAACTATTTATGAGCGAATACGATACATATGTTTTTATTGTATAATTGTTAAGTAGCTAAATTATGAATATTCGTGTTCCTCTTATCATAAGCTTTATTTTGATCCATAGACTATTATTATACGATTTACCGTTCTTGAGGTATGCCCAGTCTATCAATTATGTCCCACATTCACAATCACTTTTGGTTAGATCTTTTACAAATGTTGTTTTCTGTTTGGTTGGAATATAAACCCAATATGTTTGAGATACATGATTCATATCGCAGAGGCTGAGAATGGTGTTCTGGACTCAACAGGCAGGGCTAAGCAGGAAGAAGGACCGATAAGGTCTCTAGACTGCTCGTACGGGTTTTTGCGTCGTTTGTCCGGTTGATTAGTCACTGTTCTCTAATTGGCGGTATCAATACGTTATATATTATTAGGGCACAAGTTATAGTATATGGAAACCAGCTTCATTGACTAGTCATAAACCACTTTTCCTGCTCAACACTTAATGATATATTTTTCGCGATGTAAATTTTGTATGAGAGTAACTAATTGTTTTATTATCGATTATGCCCTATCAAAGCACATATTAGCGAGTTTATGAAACTTTATATGGCAAAGTGAGCTCACGTTAATACCCAAGTCCGGTCAGTTGACTAGTTAAAACTACTAATTAGTAAGTAACTACACACGCTAAATAACCGACACGCATCGAAGGATTCGGATACTTTATCTTACTAAAGTGTTTATAATGATAAATCTTGACCATCGATTTTGCATACTCTAAGACCACTGGTTGAGGGTTTCATCACAACTCTTATACTTATCGCTTCATAACGATGAACATAACAACGAAAGATAAATTAGGTAGCCAAGTTAAACATTTAATCTCGACATACATATTGCGTAGTTTCAGGTCTCCTGTTTACTGGCACTCATCATTCAAGACATAGGTGTTAATTTTCTTCGAAGTGTATATAACTGTAGTGAACTACTTTAGCGCTTACTTCGTTAGAATTATTAACAAACTTTGGTTAGTACCAGCGATCAAATAACACAACATAGGTAAGTTATCGTAGACCGATTACTGTGACCATAGAACTTCATCTCCTAATGTTGCTCCACTGCCTTGTGGATCAGACCTCTAGGTCAAAGGCTCATGAAGCGGTTCCGTAAGAAAACGACCTGCTTTGGACGCCCAAGCAGTATCCCAGCCTCACACAAATTGAATGATTTGTGTGGCGCATATATATTTAATGCCCCTTGTATCAATATTTGTGTTTAAATAAAACCCTTAATAATCTTTTGGTGAAATGTTTCCAGTTTCGAATTGCGTGATCTAACATTGATGGGAATATGAAATTAAGTAATTTACTGATCCCTCTTGACTGACGGACAAATTTACATCATAAATTATGCATAGCAGTTTGGTAATAAAACGTCAGATCGAGTCAAGATTTGCGAAAATACTAAGATTGACTGCTAATTAGGGACTGTGGCTGTTGGATGAGAGTTACTGAGAAGTTATGTTTACGGAGAGTCTAACGGTCAATTGTGCAACAAAGCTAGTCATCAGAAGTGCGGTGGAAATGCATTCAGCATCAGCTATCAATGAGTCACGAGGCAGGAATTTGTTGGTAAACTGTAAAATCTGGATCTAACGCAGCAGACTTTGGACACTATCATGATTTACTTGTGGCGTTCAGGTAGTCATGGAGACCTTATCTAACCTAAAAAGGTAGCCTGTGTAAACTAACTTACATTAGGACCTCTCTTCAAGGTCAGACCAATTATTATTCTACATTTGCAGCAGGAGATCCCGATCTACTTATCCTCCGCTGCTTAATTTCATTTACTATCTAGTTCTCTGCTGAAGTTGGTATTTCTCCCTTTACAAATTTATAACCTACTTTGACGATGTGACAACTTGGACAGGTGAAAAATTGTCAATTACAGCGTTATTTACAATTAGCCTATCGCTTTGAGAACACGTGGAGGATTGTCTGGCATCAGTACTATTTCAGATTATTTGAAAGATGTCAGCCCATATGAACGACTACCTGTATTTGTTCAAATCGTTTACAAATGGGACTTTTGGACTGTCTAGCTGCCACAAATATCCAGCAGTATATGAGTGACCTATTCATTTTGGCCCAGACGGTAGTAAAGAAAAGGTATCAATGGGAGTTTGTAAGTTCAGATGTGATAACCTGAGTATCTTGTAAGCTGGCCAAGTGACAATCGTCAACTATTTGGAAGTAGCAGTTCGAAAAATGACATGCTAAGAAGATTTAGATTCAAGTATAATAAACTAGTCCAATGATTCTGTTGAAATTTAGTAAACAAATGGATGCCACTTACTCTGGAAAAACAAAAATCAACAGAAGCATGCTAAACCCCCATTAAACTATAGATATTTGTAACATGTCAATAAATCATTCTGAATAATCGATCTTCCCCTTTCATATTCGGTTAGAAATAACGTGTTTCCCAACTATAACATCATTTGAACTGATAAGTGCTAATACACGTATCGAGATTTAGCAAATATTTTCATGTTTGCATATTAAACTGTGCTTTTTTATTCATCATTTAAAGGTTAATGATACTAACTGGTTGACTAAACGTCAGTCAGTAGAGCAAGATTAAAACATACTATCTACAGACTGAAAGTTGGTTATTTAGACCGAGAAACCTAAGTTCTATGGTAGTTGATTGATAGACTAATCAACATTAATGGCATGAAATAAAAGTATTGGTGTGAAATATTTTGTACCAACATAAATGAACATCCTAATAATATTTGTCTGTAACCTTAAACCTATTGAGTCGCCAAAGTAACGGTTAACCTGCAGACCATAGTTAATACGACAAGAGGTCATTCAGTTATGAGAAACTTGTTCGGCCTTTTCTTCATATTAGTGCCACGATGTACTACCTCATAAGTTTTTTAAATACTATGACTCATTTCTACATCTGAAGATATCTTTTTATTGGTGAAAAGCATGGTGATATCATTTTACTATCCGAATAGTTATGTAGTTAGTACAAGAAATGGTACATTATTGAAAACGTATAGATAATAATGATGTTCATCAATAAAACGACACAAAGCATGAGAAACCAACCCACAAGTTGAATATACAAGTCATTAAGCTAGTCCAACTATTTAAGTCATGAGAGCTACTTAGTGGAAAACTTCCTGGAATAAATTATCTTGCTGAGAAAATTGAACCAATACATATTTCCTTACCACGTTGTCAGCTGCATATAATTAACTAAACGGATAGATGTTACAAATACAGACTTGTGTGCATCTTTAACGGCAACTTAGACCTCCATTATTTAATGAACGTTAAGGTGGAAGCATCAGGTAACAATAAGTTACAAATAGATGTTATGTAAATACTAAGGAGATTCTACATAGCAATACAGAAATGATGGTGGTACATGTTAGTAACTGATCTTGCGTAGTGACTGATTATAACTCCGCTTGGGGCCCCTCTAGGGTTAATGCCAGTTTCTAGTCCGGATAAAGGAAGGTTGGGTATGGGATTGCCAATCCCATCCCACACGAAATCGAGCGGTCAGGGACGAAAACCGAGAGCTACGTAGGCTTTTTTTCGCCATTCAACTACCTTTAATTCACTTGCTCAACGTGATGGGGTAATTATAAAGATATTCTATCCTAATGAAGTTACGGCCAGATAATTTACAGTTTAAATTTTCTTAAATGGATTTCGTAATAAGACCTAACTTCAATTAGTAAAAAGAGCAGAAGCAGTTTATTTGCTAACAATGTATTTCACTGGGTATTATGTCAATATGCTGTTACGTTTAATAAAACAAATTAAAACTGGAAATAAAACACAGTTGAGGTAATTACGAAATTGCGGCTACAATTACGGAGCAATCAGGAAATTATTACTAATTTGTGTCCAGACTCATTACGATGACTTTTTGGTCTCAATTATGAGCGGGCCAACGTTGTCTCCAGTTTCCTCGTTATGTTTGTTATGTGCACCGTCACAATAAGGAAACTGGAAAAAAGTTAATCGTCATCAAATGTCATACTTTAGACGATCTCCAGCATCGGCAGTACACCTTTTTATCTGTTATGGACTCAATATCTACAACGTCAACACATTTAGTAATATGTTTCCGAATATCATTATTGATAAGGATCCTCCGTTTTCCAAGATGAAGCACTACAGTAGTGTATACAGCATAGCCGATGGCTCCACTGAATGAGCCGAAAACAGTGAGGGCTAGCACATCCTTTACTACAAACGTGATTAATGTATTTTAATAAGTTACATGATAGACGGAAAATGTCTCTAAAAGACTTTGGAATCGGCACAGAACGGAGCATATCTGGAGCAATATCACATACTATAGTATGCAAGATATTCATTTTGGTCAAATATACTGACTGAATAAATGTTAGTGAGACACGAAGTAAAGCGATACGTACCAACACCAAAACCCGAAAGTGGATGTTTGGAGATGGCGCCGACAGGTGTTACAACAACAGTGCACCCATTGGTCAGCCCGGTGTGAGTCCTGTTTGTTTCCCTTGACTGCAGAACATTAAAAAATGACTCTTATTTTTACTGATTATGCTATCCAAATAATCTTTAATTCACTCCTGTATATAGTTCACTGTTCTTCATAAGGTGTCCAATGTCATTACGAAGACCTAGTGCAAATTGGCTTCATTAGGAAAGATGGGTCTATTTCATATGCTTTATGAGACTCTAACATTTTACTTCAAATCAAAAACTCAAAAATCTCGACTTCTCCACTCAGAATTTGAGTTATTTTGAGGTATTTTATTACGGAAGGTATCACATTTAGACATACAGTGAAAAACACTAAGTAATGAACTTCATCTTTCTCCCATTATATACTTTCCATTTCCAGAGAAGAGGCGTTTAGGTTGGAACGCTGGATATTTGTAGCTTGGCAGGATTTTTCTGATTTTGTTTTAGCTGGTTTGACGTCGTCTTTGAAATTAACTGCACGTACTGCGAAAACCACTAAGTTGGAAAAGCGAATAACTCCCTTGCCTACTCGTACCAGATTAGTACGGAAGAGATTTGATTCATCACCACTGATGTTACCCACCCCGTTGCAACGCCTTCCTTATAATAATGGATATTGGAAACTCAAAGTTACTTAATAGTTGTATTTCAGTCTGGCAGAACAATTATTCATCGGAAATTGAGTCTTGTGATCAGTACAGCTGTCTTCGTCGCCATTCTTGCTAGTGTTATTTTTCGGGAAACTTCCCACGGCAAACGTAGCCGGAGAACACAGCTGTCTGTTATGTGTCACTGATGTGATAACGAAAGTTCGCTACCTCGTCGATACCAGTGCAGAAGTTAGTGTTCTTCCAACAGATTTTAACGACCGACTTCACGATCCGGTTAGTAGACGGAAACACTGATTTGTCTGTTGATGTAACTTATTTTTCGGGCCGTAGATTATCTTCAGTCATAGTAAGACGCACAATCGACCCATACCACCAACAAATACTCAATAAGTAAGTCGAGATATGCCGTAGGCAACCGAAATTACCGTGTGTATCCAGCAATGTTAAACAGTACATCACGACTACGGGACCACCTGTATTCTCGAAAGCACGTCGACTGGCTCCTGAAAAGCTGAGGTTGGCTAAAAACGAATTCGACCACATGGTAGATTTAAGAATCATTCAACCGTCAAATTGCCCATGAGCATCGCCTTTGCATATGATCCCTAAAAATAACAGCAACCATTGGCATCCAACTGGCTGCTATCGGCGATTGAATGCGAAAACCATTCCTGATCGTTACCCGTTGCCCCACATTCACAATTTGACAGAAACCTTGAAAGGTACAGCTGTCTATTCGAAAATCGACTTGGTTAAAGCCTATAACCAAATTTGTATGGCCACTGACGACATTCCTAAAACCGCTATCATCACACCTTTCGGCGTCTACGAGTTTTTGCGCATGCCTTTCGGTTTATGAAATGATGCCCAAACCTTCCAAATGTTCATAGATGATGTTTTTCGAGGTCTCAACCTCGTACATTCGTACGTCGATGACTGCTTGTTTGCACGTCCGGACTAAGAAGCATCTAGACTCTGTCTTCGAACGACTGCAAAAGCACGGCATTACTGTAAACATTCGGAAATGCCAAATCGGAACTAACTCCCCAGATTTCCTCGTACACACTATTGATGATCGAGGCATCCGACCTCTAAGAAGCAAAGTGGCGGCCATTCTGGACTACCTAGAACCGACCATAATCAAGCAATCACGCACAATTAACTAACTAGTAAACTTCTATGGATGGTTCATACCAAAATGAGCGTCCCTCATGAAACCTCTAGCTAACCAACTTCGTGGAAATGCGAAACCTATCAATTTGGACGATACCGCTGGAAAAACACTCTCTGCAATTAAGGACCTGATCTCAAAACCAGCCATGAGTACACACCGTGACACACAAGCACCCACAAGTATCGCAGTAGATGCACCCGACTCAGCAATCGGAGGAGTCTTGCAACAATGGATTAACCACATTTCGCATTTTTTGACCTTTTTCTCGAGACAGTTGCTAGAAACTTAATCGAGGTATGGCACTTTCGGTAGGGAACTTCTGGCTATATATTGTGTTTACGGCAATTTCAACACTTTATTGTAAGCCGAGAATTCACTCTTTCTACTGATCATAAATCTCTTACCTTCTCTTTAAACTCATCTTCAGACAAGCGCTCACCTCGAGAGTTTCGACAACTGGACTGAATTTCCCAGTTTACTTCAGTCATACAACACATTTCTGGGGCAAACAATGTGGTTGCAGACTCATTGTCTCGTATAACTTCCTTGAACAGTTCCTAAGCAGTCGATTTTCTACAACCCGCCAAGCTTAAAAAATAAGACACTGATCTTCAGCACAAGTTATCTCCAACAACCCTAAAACGGCTTATCAAACAGATGAAGACAGGTGAGGAAACCTTGTTGCACGACACGTCTACAGGAAGGCATCGTTCAATTTTGTCGAAACATTATCGACGCAGCGTCTTCAGTACGTTGCATAAACTTTCTCATCCAGTTGTTCGTGCAACCATCAAGCTCATAGCAGAACGGTTTTGCTGGCCTGCTATAAATAAAGACGTGAGGTAGTGGGCGCGCTCCTGTGTAAGCTAGATTTTGTAGGACCTTTACAAGATTCAAATGAATACTCTTATCTCTTACTTTGTATTCACAATGCGGTGAAAAATGACATTCGATGCACTGAAGCTTAGCTCATTTATGGAACGACACTTCGACTTCCAGGAGAATTCGTGGATCCTTCATCTTCTTCCATGAACATGGATCTAACCTCCTACACGAACAGGCTTACAAACGCAATGCGTTCAGTTAGACCTGTTTCCCCTCGATCGCAACCAACTGATGTTTTCGTTCAACCTGACTTACGATATAGTTGTTGTGGCCCAAAGCCGCTAATCACAGGCAGCGAAAAAAATTATTCAAACCTTTTAAACTCTGCCCTGGGAGTCAGAAGGTCTTCATTAAAAGAACTATGACGCCTCATGATGAAAGCCTAGTTCCCTCGGAAGTCACGAGGCCGATGCTCCTTCTGACAACCAGAGCAACCATTTACTTAGGTACATGG
This sequence comes from Schistosoma haematobium, assembly GCF_000699445.3. NCBI lineage: Eukaryota > Metazoa > Platyhelminthes > Trematoda > Strigeidida > Schistosomatidae > Schistosoma > Schistosoma haematobium. Next base: position 14,784,821 of record NC_067200.1, read on the forward strand.
AAAACTCGTATAATGTGGGAGACCGTGAGAGTCTTCCAAACTGCTGCAGAAATGAGGAGATACAACCTAGAGGTGCTTGGCATCAGTGAAACACATTGGACGCAAGTTGGACAACAACGACTAACTTCAGGGAAGCTTCTGTTATACTCCGGCCATGAAGAAGAAAATGCTCCAAATACAAAAGGAGTTGTACTGATGCTGTCCAAACAAGCACAAAATGCACTTATAGGATGGGAATCCCATGGACCAAGGATCATCAAAGCCTCCTTCAAAACAAAGAAAGAGGACATTTCAATGAACATCATCCAATGATATGCGCCTACCGACGACTACAATGAAGACGCTGAAGATCAATTCTACGATAGGCTGCAGTCAATCATCGAGAAGTGCCCAACAAAAGACCTGACCATTCGGATGGGAGATTTGAATGTCAAGGTTGGAATGGACAACACTAGATATGAAGACATCATGGAATGACATGGACTTGGAGAAAGGAACGAAAATGGTGAGAGATTTGCAAACCTACGTGCCTTCAATAAACTGGTCATAGGTGGTACTATATTTCCACATAAATGCATTCACAAAACCACATGGACTTCACCAGACCACACAACGCAAAACTAAATCGACCATATCTGCATCAACAATAAGTTCAGGAGGACGATGGAGGATGTGAGAACCGAGAGAGGAGCTGATATAGCATCAGATCACCACTTGCTGGTCGCCAAGATGAAATTGAAACTCAAGAAGCACTGGACAACGGGGCAGGCAATATCACAAAAGTTTAAAACGGCTTTTCTTCGGGATACTGACAAACTTAACAAATTCAAGATAGCCATCAGCAATAAGTTCCAGGCCTTTCATGATCTACTCAACGGAGAGGGAATGTGTGGAAGATTTGGCAATGACGGCGGAAAAGGCCGTGAGAGAAGGAAACATAAGACAACTGTATGATACAACAAAGAAGCTGGCTGGAAATTATCGTAAACCAGAACGACCAGTGAAAAGCAAGGAAGGCAAAGTAATCACCAACATTGGAGAACAGAGAAAAAGGTGGGTAGAGCACTTCAAAGAACTCTTGAATCGACCAGTCCCACTGAACACACCCAATATTGAAGCGATATCCACGATCCTTCCAGTCGATGTTGGCCCACCAACAATTGAAGAGATCAGAACGGCCATCAGACAAATCAAGAGTGGCAAAGCAGCAGGACCAAACAACATTCCAGCAGAGGCACTGAAACAGACGTAGCGGTAACTGCAAGGATACTCCACATTCTCTTCAACAAGATTTGGGATGAGGAACAAGTACCAAGAGACTGGAAAGAAGGACTTCTGGTCAAAATACCAAAGAAAGGCGATCTCAGAAACTGTGAGAACTACAGGGGCATCACTCTTCTCTCAATACCATGAAAAGTCTTCAACAGAATGAAAGACTCCACAGACGCCCAACGTCGAGATCAACATGTTAGATTTCGTAAGGACAAATCGTGTACCGACTAAAACCCAACACTACGGATCACTGTGGAGCAATCAATTGAATGGAATTCATCACTCTACATCAACTTCATTGACTACGAGAAAGCATTTGATAGCGTGGACAGGACAACACCATAGAAGCTTCTTCGACACTACGGCGTGACTCAGAAGATAGTCAATATCATACAGAATTCCTATGATGGACTAAACTGCAAAATTGTGCATGGAGGACAGTTGACAGACTCGTTCGAAGTAGAGACCGGTGTCAGGCAAGGTTGCTTACTCTCACCCTTTCTCTTTCTCCTGGTGATCGACTGGATCATGAAGACGTCAACATCTGAAGGGAAGCGCGGGATGCAGTGGACAGCCAGGATGCAGCTGGACGATCTCGACTTCGCATATGATCTGGCCCTTCTATCCCAAATGCAACAACAAATGCAGGAGAAGAAGACCAGTGTAGTAGCAGCCTCAGCAGCAGTGGGTCTCAATATACACAATGGGAAAAGCAGGATTCTCCGATACAACACAGCATGCACCAATCCAATCACAATTGACGGAGAAGATATGGAAGATGTAAAAACCTTTACATATTTGGCCAGCATCATCGATGAACATGGTTTATCTGATGCAGGTGTGAAGGCGCGGATCGGCAAAGCAAGAGCAGCATATTTACAACTGAGGAACATCTGGAACTCAAAGCAACTGTCAACCAACACCAAGGTCAGAATTTTCAATACAAATGTCAAGACAGTTCTACTGTATGGGGTGGAAACTTAGAGAACTACGAAAGCCATCATCTAGAAGATACAAGTGTTTATTAACAGTTGCCTAAGCAAAATATTTCGTATCCGTTGGCTGGACACTATCAACAACAACCTATTGTGGGAGACAACAAATCAGATCCCAACAGAGGAAGAAATTAGAAAGAAGCGCTGGAAGTGGATAGGACACACATTGAAGAAAGCACCCAACTGCGTCACAAGTCAAGCCCTCAACTGGAATCCTCAATGTCAAAGGAAAAGTGGAATACCAAAGAACACATTACGCTGGGAAATGGAGATAGACATGAGAAAAATGAACAAGAATTAGATGGAACTAGAAAAGAAGGCCCAGGACAGAGTGGATTGGAGAATGCTGGTCGGCGGCCTATGCTCGATTGGGAGTAAGTGAGAATTATCGATCCGACCAAGGAAGCGTAGAACACGTGCGAGCCGCCTAGATTCCTAATTGGTCCTGCTTTCCGCCTAGCCCAGCCAGTTTAGTCCAGAACACAAGTCTCAGCCTCTGCGATATGCATCGTTATATTACAAACATTCTCAGTTTATAAAGCAATCAAACAGACCACAATGTACCAATATAATATGAGACAACATTTGTACAAGAATTAGCCAGATTTGGCTGTGAATGTTGGAGTCAGTGACTAATAGACAGGGAATAATTCAAGGATGGAAAATCGTATCATAACAGTTCATAGGTTAAAATAAGGCTTGTGATAAGAGAGACATGAATATGAATAGTTTATTTAATTGACAACTATACAATTAAAATATACGCACAGTATTGGTCCATCAATGGATCCTAAAAGTTGCCATTCATTATTCTTGTCCGGACATAACAATAGTACCCACGTCTTCGTACGTCGGAACCCGCATGGACCTCTCGAACCAGCATACAAAGAACCCTTCAATGTTCTTCAGCGCAAATCTAATTAATGTATTATCGATAAGGCGGAACTAACGGTGGCATCAGCATCGATCACCTCAAAGCATTGTATTTAGAAGGAAACCCTGTCCAAGTCGAGTTTCCTTCGACACAATAAAAAAGCACGACTCCTACACCTTCTATACCTTATCCGATAGCCAACACTCACAATGATACTTTGGTAGCATTTGAAAGCAGACTCAAAACAACGTGTTCTGAAAGAAGAGTAGGGTTTTCAGAACATTTAAACGATTATTTCACATAAGACATTAGTTAACACTTTGTTTCATCTCGATTTTTCTTTGTATTATATATAATATATAAACTAGTTTTAATATGCTTATATTTATATATTTATTCTAAAAAAAACAAAATTCTTCACCAATATGTGTATATTAAAACATTTCTCAAAAAATATTCTTTGAAGATCGTTTTTATGCTATCACATGTGCATGAAATTATTTTCCTTTTTTCACCCGCTTAGTGTCTTTACGCGCGTTTGAGTGTAATTCGACATGAACTTATATATCCTTTCTTTCATTTCCAGGACGGCTGGAAAAGACGAAAAGAGATCGAAAAAAGTTACAATGAACCGAAATTTTCGTTGTACCTTGTTTCTTTATTACTATATTGTGCTATATGGTTCCTTTTTAGTAAGGAAAGACGACCAGACGCTGCTAAACATAGCATGCTATCAGAAGAGTGTTTACCAACGGCAAACTCGTTGGGTTCAAACTTCTGGCTGGCCACGTCTTAGGGTCATCACTACCCCGCTAGGTGTGTGGGGGTGATGTGTAGCATTAAATAAATCCCCAAAATAAATAGCTCTGAAAGTTCCTGACACTTGATGCTCATCACATTAGTTTTAATGGGTTCACCTGGCTGAAGGCGCTCGTTCGTGCATTCGCACCAGATCACTAGTGGGAACGCTGTGCTCAGTTTTTTCTGCAATCGATAGCCAGTTTAAATCAGTCGTTTCTCGATATATTGATAGCCTATCAAATATATCTTCGAATCTCCTCGCTTCTGACTTTAGACTTCCCTGGACATGCACGATTCATTTATAGGTGTTACTGGGTAAAATGTTGTCAAACAACTGATGCCTGTGGCATCTTCAACCTGCGTCATCTCTAAATTTTTAACATAAAATAGCAAAAGAATTCAGTGCACTTCTGTTATTTATTCGTTTCTGGGTTGACAAAAATCCAATGTTGCTCCAGTTCAACTGTTACAATCGGCTAACTCCATCTTTAAATTAGCTCATAATAATTTGGCTCCTGACATACTCCCGTTTTTTTCGCTTTTACCATGGGGAATTTATAAAATTACTCAAAAAGGGTTCACAATCGCAGAATTACTAACTTATCAGGTAACTGTGGACTTACTTGTAAAATGATCGATTGGTGGAACTCCTTACCTCAACTCGTTGTTGGGACTCAATCTATGTTGACTCGTTTAAAAGATTGTTGGATGAAGTGAGGAATTTCCGTATATGAGACAACTTTAATGAGCTACATATGAACAAAATAAAGAGAACTTATGTCAGACTAACTTTTAGTCGTATGACTCTTGGTCATATTTAGACGACTTATTTATTTTTGTGAGGAGAGTTTATCGCGAACTCGCTAGTGACACATTCATAAGACAACTGGACAATCAGCGGCTTGCGCAAGCAGAAGATTAAGTTTAGGTAATGAGTGATATTCATATGAATTGGTGTGAAACTGTACAAATAAGCATTTGTCGTAACTAAGAATGATATTCACATATACGGAAGATTAGCGAACTAAAATCACTAGCAGCGAATCAAAAGTAATGGTCAAGTCAAAAGTTGACGTGGCACAAGGATCTTTTACGACTGCCGTTCCTAAATATAATTTCGTATCTTAAACAAACACTGAGTAGTTTAGTGGTCGCTTACACAGTTGGTGGGTGCGAAGTGTATGATATCTGTGATATAGAAGAGAAGAGTAGAATTCGTATGTCTTAGTGGTGTGAGATTTGAACAAAATTGAATATAGTAGCTTAGATAAATGATCCAAGCCAGATGGATGATGAAGCTTCAGTGGTATTCATTCCTAGTCACACGATCTTCGAAGCTGAACACATAACGACTTAGAAAATTTGCACTTAAATTTGACAGCAATGGAAGGACAGAAGTGGTGAACGCGGAACACTTGATTGGTGTGGCATGTCTCAGCCATACAAGTATGATCACTGTAAGTAACCTCTCATTCTTCCTATTAAATAAATAAATTTTTTCCTAGCCCGAATGCATTCCTTAGAAGATCTGAGCAGCAATTACAGACCATCACGATAGAACGAGTCAGTATAGATAATCATGTGATTTTCACCTAAGCTCGGATATATTAGCCGGTCATAGCGTAACAAATCTACAACTGTGGAATGGCTCTATTATTCTAGTGGTATTGCTAAGTTTACTAGGACTGACCTAGACTGTAATTCCATACAGCCTTCTTTTCAAATGATAGAAGTAAGATTTGATAGTATATAAAGCTTCACTTATTTTTTATAGTTGAAAGATGTATAAGGTTAATATTTACTCGGTGGCATACTGCAAACTGATCAATATTTTTACCTGTGTAATAAAGAGCATCTGAAGAATGATTCATGTTGTCAACACCTTGGCAAAAATGGACTACAAATTGTGGCACTAATTATTACAGCCAAATGGTTAATCAGTTTTATATCGATGTACATAGATCGAAATGAAAAAAGAATGATAGTAACTGGGTGCAAAATGCTGAGAAATAAGTCCTTGACGTCAAATTTTCAGGTGACTGGGTTTCGAGTCAAGTCTTTGATGAGTTCGGGACATCAAAAAAGCTTATGGAATTTTATGCTGAATATTCACATCGAATAGCTCATGTACCACTACAGTGGAGCAAATCGGAATGCAACACAGGATTCCAGATGCAGTTAAAATTAATTTAATATCAAACAGAAACAAGAAAAAGTAAATGAGACATTTTAACTAGAGCAACAAAAGCTGTTATAAATCGTCCCAGTTGGTCACAACAGATAATAGTGGTAATCGATGGTCAGTAATGGTTATATAGTGAAGGTATGAAAGATGAGAGGATTCAGTCCGGGTATTGGCATGAAAATACTAACTCTAAACAGGGACTTGCAAATGTCTTAAATACCCTGCAGCTACGTATGCATACAATTAGACTTCCCATTTTGAATAAGTACCATGGTCTTCGATCTCTGAGATCTAATATCGCAGTGCAAACCATTAGTCTTCGCAAAACTAGCATTAATTTCATGATCCTGCATGTTTTCTCTGAGGAATATAGCATAGGCTGGATCCAGTTGACTTCATGTAGTCTCTTTTCTTTTTTAATATGTACCTTCTACACAAAGTAGGATAAACCATTAGTCTTCCATAATACTAGTTGCATTTGCTTGTGTTAACCGTTAACACGTTTGTTGTATTATTAAACAACGCTAAGATGTTATTAATCAAGTCAATAAACTATTTACATTTCTTATTCAACGAATATCGACACATACATGTGTTGATGTTTCTTCAGGTCCTGTTCGTTTTTGTGCAATGCACATCAAACTTCCATAATGTTTCCCCACGAATTATTCTACAACTGCGCTGTTTATTCCTCGGATTTTTAGTTCTTTCGTATATAAGTGGACATATGTGAAATGCATACAGAATTGTCGTCTGTCCTTGATGTGTGATTTCAACTGGATGGATTGTGTTCAAACCATGGCAGGTGTCTCCGAGTTCATTGTGATAGTTACTGGTACCACAAATTCATCCAGTGTCCAAACTAAATCAATCTACATTCACCCCAACAGTATGGTTTCAGGAAGGGTCATTCTTGCATAACCAACCTGCTGGCTGCGGTGAACAGATGGACAACCATCCTTGATCGCAAGGGGAAGGTTGACGTCATTGACCTTGACTTCTCAAAAGCTTTTGATATGGTCAACCAAATACGTCTTATCGACATTTAAAGATCAGGGTTAACTTCACTTTCTCTCAGGCTATGGAATGTCCTAGTGGGGTCCCCCAGGGTTTAATGCTGGGGTCTCTTCTTTTCTTGATTTATATAAACGATCTCCCACAACAGGTATTGTCTGACTTATTATTTTTCGCTGGTGATGCGAAACTCTGCAGATAAGTATGCAACCAAGAGGAGGAATCGGCGGTTCAGGAGGATTCGACTTGACTTAAAAGTTGAGCAGATGACAACGGACTTACCTTTAACACTTAAAAGTGTAAAGTAATCCATCTGAGACATGTTGCAGACTACAGTTAAAACTTAGGAAACACCTCTTAGGAGTGCCGGTACCCTACAATTTGAAGTCTTACGTTAACTGTGACAAAATGCCTTTCGAGCAAACCTTGCACTGGTGTGCATTACACTTCAACGGTATTATTGATCCCCATTTAGAGTATGGGCATATAGTACTTACTCCTTCTCTGCAAAAAGATAAGGACAATCTGGAACGTATCCACCGGCAAGCCACGAAATCAGTTCGGGGACTTGAATGCAAGCCCTATAAAGAATGTGTAGGGCCATCCTCAAGCACCTCCAGTCACTAAATCTTTACCAATTGGAGTACAGTGGTTTTAGAGGTGACCTTCTAATGGCTTACAGTATCCTTAACTCATCTAGACATCCCATTAAATACTTACTTAAGTTTAGCTCCAATGAAAACCTAAGGGGGAACACCGAGAAACTGGAGACACAATACAGCAGAATGGACTATAAACACTTCTACTCCTTAAGAGTTGTGCAATGCTCTAATTCTTTGCCATCTGACCTAGCCCAAGTAACTTCCCAAGAGTCCTTTAAGAGAAAACTTGACATGTTCTTAAGGACTAAGGATGGTATCTTACCATGATTTACCAATTTCTTTTTCGACTTTCATCGGTAATGTATATGGGTTCCTGCTTGGAGGTATTGGTGATCCATTGCTACTGGAGACGGAAGCTCGTTAAGCAAAAGCTTCTTCTATTCCGTCCACGACCATTTTGAAACCATTTTTAATATCTTAATAAGGTTACGATTGGTCAGCCATTATTGTTATTACCTGCCATGACTAACAGTAAAATTCACAGCCTTCTAATTATATGTATTATGGGCCAACGAATTCTGTGTAAACAGTACGTTTGCACATCAGTATTGTAGTATTCTGGAACTAACTAATCACTTTCCTCATCACGATATCCAAACAGCATTTTTGCTATTCCTAACTTATCAAAAACCGGGTTCTTATAGTTAGTAATTGTAGTAGATTTAGTGAAATTCCGGGCTACTTATTTAATTTTTCTGGTGAGTCTTGATTCACTTGTGATTACCAGTTCCACAACCTTCAGTAACTCTTCCCCGAAGCACTGAAAACACGTATTGTTTGTTCGTTACTTTATCTCACACGGTTTGTTGTAAATTAATCTCTATCTCCACAACTACAAATTTCACTACCGTGTCTGCTACTTTTTTGCAATGGTCGGACTTGCCTGTCGTAATGACTCAGCGGAACAAGGTTATCTGGAACACATGTTACTTTGGCACCTACGGTGCTAGGCGGGTTGGTTGTGTAACGGTAAGACTAGAAGCAGCGACCTGAGTCCTGAGTAAAAAGTTGCACTGCCGACTGTAGAGAGGTTCGATAGCAGTAAGGTGTCTCCCTCAGCAACCAACATCAGAGGCACTGCTGCATTCTCACAACGAAAGGAATGGGTTACAAAAGGTTGGCCATCACCCTGCCCCATGAATCTCCATCTTCGGTGGTAAATCGATTTCAAGTGCGAATCCAACGCACCGAAATTCCTCATCACAAAGCCCTGAGTGATCCGCCTCAATCAGATGCTCTTAAAGCTCTGAGATCACTCTCCAACGTCGCTACAACTACCACTAACATGACTTTCTTTCCAGTTTTCTCAAAAAGAAATATCCTTATTCATTTCGAGCAGCCGGGAGGTTACGAGCGCCCTCATATCCCGAGAAGCACCTGAGATAATCTTTCCACAGTCGAACATCTTCCTCAACTCTTGATAACCTTTCCATCCAGACTACTAGCACTTCTCCACGCGCCATAAGTTCATGCAGTCTGAGTCTATGAAATGTTGTTCCTGGTCTTCTGAAATCTCGTTCTAAACTATATAGTGCAGACTTTAACGTCTGAATGTTGCGTCAGAGAGAACAATAGGCTGCCGTAGTTAAAATTTTACAATCTAATGTCAACAATGTATGCTGCGTCTCCGACATGGTCATACGTGGTCTCAATACAGTCATTAATTTGAATTCACACAGTCAATATGAAGAAATAAGATTTACTTTTTATGTATCTGATGGTCAAACAACCACTTCCAGAGGACTGTCTGTGGTAGGTATAAGGTTAGGTTAAAATGTATAAAATGGTCTGTTAGAATGGTTTCCGATATACGATTGCTCGTTGACTTACCGACAAAACAGGACAGTATCAGCTCGAAAAGATACACAAACACACACTATTATCTCATCGTTGTCTCTTCATACACTTTCACTGATTGCATCATCAGTCACAAGATGACGTATTAGTGTCATTGAATTACGATCAAAATACGCTGTACTTGCCAACACATCAAGAACAGAATTTGTGAATGCTATGCCTTTAGCAAATGGTGCAGTTAATGAAGCCGCGATCTGTAATCCACCTGAATGATCTGGATCTAAGTAGTGTATGTTATTGTCTGTCATTAATTCTGTAATCAATGGAATCTCCGAACCGCTCCGACGTTTATGAACATTATGTACAAATGTTTTATGACGATGATAAGGAGAAAATTGCATTGCTCTAATATTCAATGTACACAAGATCACTTCCTTATCCAACATATATGGATCGTCAACCTTCACTGTACCTCTTGATCCTAATATGACGCAAACTGATGAATATTGTATGCGTGCAGCTCGTAGATCAGCTCTAGATAATGCACTACCGGCAAGTGTGTAAACTTTTGGGAAATTCGCTATATTCGACCACTCTCTTTGTAGAAATTTTATATCACCTAGAAACAGAATAGTTCTTAATTGATTAGGATGGAAATTGCTTGCTCTTAATGGCATAACAAATGAATGCAGACCTAGCAGTGGAGCATCTGGTTCAGCTAGAATGCACACTAGAATGTGATTGTATAGATCATGTGATTGTTTATGAGATGAATTTGTGGTAATTAGATTATCTTCAAATCCTTGCCGATCACAATAATAATACATACCTAGTATAAGAAAGACAGGAAGAAATTAACACAAGGGAGAATGTTAGAAAATATTCATATCAGTCATTATTTATTGAACCAGATATTATCATCAGTACTGAATACTCTGATAATTAAAAGTAACAGTTGATCATGTGTAGAAGTGAAATTCCAAAAATACATTTCTTCCCATTCTCTGATTAATAGATGTGTACATTTTAACATATAGATGTTGTTATTCAGTCTTTAAATCTTAGTTTACTCTCCACAGACTTATCAGTTACGTACCAGGCGAACGAGTTACTGGATTTCTCTCTTTTATTCACTTGGATTACTGGTTGATACAAAAGTGGTACGCTTTGCACTTGATGAATTTCGATACATAACTAACTGGTCATCCTCTGGTGATCTGTGGAACCCCTATGCAAATACTTCAACATTTTACTTTCAATCCTCCAATCCTTTTCTAATTACCATTGAGAGTGAAATTGAGAACACGGATTTTGACTGTGATTGCGATTTGTTAGTTGAGTTCCATGTTGATTGTTGTGTTAAGAGGAGACGCATCCTAACAATCGACTGACTGTTTCAATTCCTCCCAAACACTTGTCATCATGGTTTGGTATTATTTTACTGCGGTTACCATGGCCCTCAATCATTGAGATAAAAACTATGAATATTCAGCACGTGAAATTTTGAAACGTATTCGAACGTGAGAAAATGATTCAATTTAATAGGAGTGAAACGACCTGAATAAAATGCATGAGGCAATAGAATTGATCTCGTATGGTAGCGACTACAATAGTTTTTTGCAATGCCTGGAGATTGTACACTGACGTCACATATTTTCTGGGGAACGACTAGTCATATGCAGATTTTAATTAGTTAAACCAGTATGTAAATTAAGAGTTCTAACCGATCATGTTACACAACAACATTGTTTTGCTTGACAGAATTAATAAAGTTATGAGTTCCATTTCAAATAATACATTCTAATGCAAGAGAATCTTGTGAAGTTTTCGTGAACTGCCAACAAGCAAAGAAGTTGTCATTATTCTTCATTTCATTAAACAACTGTTGAAAATCTAGCATAAGGGGGGGGAAACAATGGTCACACAAAACCAGTGTTTTTATTTTTTAAAAAAAGAATTATCAACTTTTGATGTATATATTTATCTGCAAAACAATAAATCCTTGTAAGATCATTTTGAAGTTACTTTGATAAGTTTATCTATCAATAAGATTGTAAGGTGACAAAAGAACTACAGAAATTCACAACCATATTTATTCAAAAACGTTATCTGCAATTTCAGCTCATAGATCGATACTCGTTAACTGTTCATGAATAACATTGTTTCACAGGGGGTCTTTGTAGATTGGGTTCAGAAAAACGAGATTGTTGTATTGTATGCCGACTTTTCCTATTTAAAATAAACATCATCATGATTATAGTCAAGCAGATCATTATCATATGATATGAGAAGGTGTTATTCGCGTGTATAATGGATATTACGTCATTCTGATCCCGAACAATTAACCAACTCCATGGTGAATAAAGGTATAATCCAATCTAATTAACAAGGAATAAATGCAAATTATGTATCATTATTAGAATTAAGTGAATACAAGCAGATACCGAAAGCTGAAAAGGGTTATTTTGAACCAAAAAAAGAGTGGTACGAAGTCATGAAATATGCCACTTTACCTATATATTCAAATGAGATCTCAATACAGTTGTTAATTGTTAGCTGAAGTTTCTGTGATCACTTCGATACATATTTTTAATCTAATCACTGCCATAGTATTTCTACTGAATTACTCATCTCCAAAATCACTACAATATGATCACCATTATTACCTATTGTTATAACTTGTGCCCTGTGTCCTATAAGGTGATGATACCGCCGATTAGAGAACAGTGAGTTTTCGATCGGACCAATGATGCATAAAATCTGTACGGACAGACTAGAGTCCTCATCGGTCCTGTTTCCCGTCAATCCCTGCCTGTTAAGTCCACAACACCATTCTCAGACTCCGCGATATGAATCATTTATTTCAAACATACTGGGTTTATATATAAACCAAACAGATTACATCGTAATATGAAATAGGAAACAACATTTGTACAAGATTTAGCCAGACGTGGCTGTGAATGTGGGAGACTGTAATTAATAGACTGGGAATAACTCAAGAATGGTAAATCATATGAGAACAGTTCATAGATCAAAATAAAGCTCATGATAAGAGGAACACGAATACGAATAGTTTAGTTACTTAACAATTATACGATAAGAAGTATATGTATAGTAATATTCAAGAAATAGATTCCTACAGTTACCATTCATTATTCTCATTCGGATATAACACTTTGTTATGAACGGGGAATTAAGAAGCCCAGACAATTACGAGAGCTATTTTCTTGGGACGTTATTGCATTTCATTCAAAACCTGTAAAACACTTATATTTATTTTTGTCCCTATCTTATTCTACATAACACGAGCTTTCGTTCTATGTATCATTCATTAGCATACCCTTTTTTGTTCCAAAAATATTGTAATTTAAACATTATATTTTGCACTATATTTTCTACCCTAATTCCCTGTTTCGGGCATAACTGTATTTTTCCAAATTATCGTACGTCGTGGTCAAGATATGCACTTATTTATTCATGTACATTTTTGTAGTAATCGGAATTCAGAGAATCCAGAGTTTAGTGTTCCAACTGTCTTGTCTTCTTTCACTTGCGTGCTTGCCAACCAATCAGGATTTAGAATAGTTCTCTCTACCCCGATCGAACTCACGCGTATTAGACTCAAGGTTAAGCCACTCAGCCTAACGCGTCAAGGTCATAGTTTAGACTACACAGACCAAGGTCAAGTCATAACAAGTATCACGGGGTAAAAGCGATCCAAGGTCATAACACACTTATTGTTTATACTTTGTAAGGAGTTGATTTGTCCTCTATCGTTAACCAAGTACATTGCTACACAGCAATAAAAAACCATCAGTGTTTCCTGTAATCATGAAATGATAGGTCGTTGGGATTCAGACATATCTTGTCCCCGTGCTCACATACCAACTAAAGTCCAATCGGTAGATGAGAGACGGTAAACAAGACGTGCTATTCAATGAAGTCTGTTACTCACTTTCTCAAGCCCTTAGCTTATAATTAATTTTCTTCTAGTTCAGAAGAATATATTTTGTCTATTCATATTGCGTGTATACTTTATTCAGTTTGTCTATTTCAGCTTCTTGCCAATTCTTAGCCTTTTTATGCTAGGTATACCTATAGGAAGAGTGTGTACATGTATTTGAATCAAACCGTTGAACGTAACGGTAAACTAGGCGTTTTCTAACATCTATTTGATATGTTGCACGAGAGCTGATTTTTAGATCACTCACTCAATTCACTTTATTCTGTAGTTTTGTTTTTTCTACTGGATTGTGTATCTCTGATCCAAGTAACCTTTCAGAACTTGAATACTGATATTACACAACATATGTTCTAACGGTGAGTTAAGTAAGTGGGTTAATCATTTTCTAATCATTGAATTAATCTGGCAGAATAGTCTGTCTAATACACTTAAAAATTTTCACAATATAACTTTTTGTTATTATTCAAATATTTGGGTGCACATACAGCTTAAAGACAATATGTTTCCGGTATTCTGAGAAGTTCCCAAACCCATTCATTAATCGCTAATGGATTTTATCCACATTCAACATTATTTAACATATGATAGTATGCAATTCAGCTACGTAGTAGTAGAACATTAGAAGTCTTGAACTTAGTGTCATTTAGAAGTTGAATTAAAGTTCTGTTATTGTTGTTCTCAATGAACGATTCAGACTAAGTGAGCACACAGATGCTATGCGGTGTGTTAAGGTGATTCTTATTTACTGAGAAATACATAGATTTGTCAGATAATAATCCATAAGGACTTCAGATAATTATTTGGTGAACACTCACCAATAAGTACCATAAAAGAAACATCCAATTTTATGTATTGCACAACCTATTTGGATTTGTCGTTACTTTAAATATATCAGAGCAATTTACTTTATGTACTTTGAATGATCAAGAACGTTAAATTACTTCGAATCATGACAGGGATCTTGTACATAATTTCCCCAGCTGAAAGACTAGTTTCGAGTGAATGCGTTTTGAAAATAAAGTTGATATCAATCTCATGCAACTGATCTCGTTAATTATTCTGGAAACAACAAGATTAACATAAACTGCAGAATAATACAACTTCATAAGTTCGTCGCAAATTTCTTATGATATATGACAATGAAATTACTTGATTGTTTATATTCAATAGCTGAATTCTTGAGCCAATTAAACTTAGACCACTATGGAAAACCTGGAAGCACTGGACGGCAATTTTGTCCTTGTATGGAACTCACTGAAGACAATGATGGATGTGTCGCCCAATTTCGTGGATTAGTTGAAGTTACACATTAACACCGTTGGATGCCGGTCCGCTCAGTGGTTTAGAAGTTGAGCGTTCGCGCACGAGACCAATAAGTCCTTGGTTCGAATCTCACGGGGTGGGATCGTGGATGCGCACTGCTGAGGTGTCCCACAATAGAACGAAACGTCTGTTCAGTGCTTCCAGGTTTTCTATAGTGGTCTAGCTCCAATTAACTCATGATCTTAATTATTGAAATTACTATAATATCCACAAAACTCCTTCTGAAATTTCGTATATGCATATAAATATTACTGTATATTAGAGTAAAGCCTGATGAGGATCTAATCGAAAACAATATTGTACGTTTATATATGTTGTTCTAAATTACATTTTAAAGTGAATAAACTGTAGAACTCACATGACAAAGCCACGAACCAATTAATATGAAACAAAAATTATGCATCAAACTGAAGATTGGATTAGAATTGGAAATAATCTGTGCAATATGTGATATAATTGTAAATAATATTGTATGAACCAAAATAATATGCACATGTGTATCGAATGGAGCTCGTTTGTGTAGATGAAACATCAGTAAAAAGTATACAGCACATCCCATCATAAGGTAAAATAAATCACAAATCTGCCTAAAATGAAACGGTAAATAAATAATATTTTAATCAGTAGATACTGTCCAAACAAGCACAAAATGCACTTATAGGATGGGAATCCCATGGACCAAGGATCATCAAAGCCTCCTTCAAAACAAAGAAAGAGGACATTTCAATGAACATCATCCAATGATATGCGCCTACCGACGACTACAATGAAGACGCTGAAGATCAATTCTACGATAGGCTGCAGTCAATCATCGAGAAGTGCCCAACAAAAGACCTGACCATTCGGATGGGAGATTTGAATGTCAGGGTTGGAATGGACAACACTAGATATGAAGACATCATGGAATGACATGGACTTGGAGAAAGGAACGAAAATGGTGAGAGATTTGCAAACCTACGTGCCTTCAATAAACTGGTCATAGGCGGTCTTATATTCCCACATAAATGCATTCACAAAACCACATGGACTTCACCAGACCACACAACGCAAAACTAAATCGACCATATCTTCATCAACAAAAAGTTCAGGAGGACGATGGAGGATGTGAGAACCGAGAGAGGAGCTGATATAGCATCAGATCACCACTTGCTGGTCGCCAAGATGAAATTGAAACTCAAGAAGCACTGGACAACGGGGCAGGCAATATCACAAAAGTTTAAAACGGCTTTTCTTCGGGATACTGACAAACTTAACAAATTCAAGATAGCCATCAGCAATAAGTTCCAGGCCTTTCATGATCTACTCAACGGAGAGGGAATGTGTGGAAGATTTGGCAATGACGGCGGAAAAGGCCGTGAGAGAAGGAAACATAAGACAACTGTATGATACAACAAAGAAGCTGGCTGGAAATTATCGTAAACCAGAACGACCAGTGAAAAGCAAGGAAGGCAAAGTAATCACCAACATTGGAGAACAGAGAAAAAGGTGGGTAGAGCACTTCAAAGAACTCTTGAATCGACCAGTCCCACTGAACACACCCAATATTGAAGCGATATCCACGATCCTTCCAGTCGATGTTGGCCCACCAACAATTGAAGAGATCAGAACGGCCATCAGACAAATCAAGAGTGGCAAAGCAGCAGGACCAAACAACATTCCAGCAGAGGCACTGAAACAGACGTAGCGGTAACTGCAAGGATACTCCACATTCTCTTCAACAAGATTTGGGATGAGGAACAAGTACCAAGAGACTGGGAAGAAGGACTTCTGGTCAAAATACCAAAGAAAGGCGATCTCAGAAACTGTGAGAACTACAGGGGCATCACTCTTCTCTCAATACCATGAAAAGTCTTCAACAGAATGAAAGACTCCACAGACGCCCAACGTCGAGATCAACATGTTAGATTTCGTAAGGACAAATCGTGTACCGACTAAAACCCAACACTACGGATCACTGTGGAGCAATCAATTGAATGGAATTCATCACTCTACATCAACTTCATTGACTACGAGAAAGCATTTGATAGCGTGGACAGGACAACACCATAGAAGCTTCTTCGACACTACGGCGTGACTCAGAAGATAGTCAATATCATACAGAATTCCTATGATGGACTAAACTGCAAAATTGTGCATGGAGGACAGTTGACAGACTCGTTCGAAGTAGAGACCGGTGTCAGGCAAGGTTGCTTACTCTCACCCTTTCTCTTCTGGTGATCGACTGGATCATGAAGACGTCAACATCTGAAGGGAAGCGCGGGATGCAGTGGACAGCCAGGATGCAGCTGGACGATCTCGACTTCGCATATGATCTGGCCCTTCTATCCCAAATGCAACAACAAATGCAGGAGAAGAAGACCAGTGTAGTAGCAGCCTCAGCAGCAGTGGGTCTCAATATACACAATGGGAAAAGCAGGATTCTCCGATACAACACAGCATGCACCAATCCAATCACAATTGACGGAGAAGATATGGAAGATGTAAAAACCTTTACATATTTGGCCAGCATCATCGATGAACATGGTTTATCTGATGCAGGTGTGAAGGCGCGGATCGGCAAAGCAAGAGCAGCATATTTACAACTGAGGAACATCTGGAACTCAAAGCAACTGTCAACCAACACCAAGGTCAGAATTTTCAATACAAATGTCAAGACAGTTCTACTGTATGGGGTGGAAACTTAGAGAACTACGAAAGCCATCATCTAGAAGATACAAGTGTTTATTAACAGTTGCCTAAGCAAAATATTTCGTATCCGTTGGCTGGACACTATCAACAACAACCTATTGTGGGAGACAACAAATCAGATCCCAACAGAGGAAGAAATTAGAAAGAAGCGCTGGAAGTGGATAGGACACACATTGAAGAAAGCACCCAACTGCGTCACAAGTCAAGCCCTCAACTGGGATCCTCAATGCCAAAGGAAAAGTGGAATACCAAAGAACACATTACGCTGGGAAATGGAGATAGACATGAGAAAAATGAACAAGAATTAGATGGAGCTAGAAAAGAAGGCTCAGGACAGAGTGGATTGGAGAATGCTGGTCGGTGGCCTATGCTCGATTGGGAGTAACAGGCGTAAGTAAGTCAGTAAGGTAGATAAAGGTAAATATCCCATATTATAATGGTATATTGTGATATTGCAGTCAATTAATTCTACAGTATTATATCTGTAGAGGTTAATTCCTCTATATCTGACTTCAATAAATAATATCCAGTTGACTGAGTATTTACTCAGGCCAAATCTCCTAGTATTATTATGAATTCACTCAAGTTTATTCAAAAGCCATAACACCAGTTGTAAAGATAGTATATTGTTAAGAATTAGTAAAAATCCGCAACCACATAGAAAGCAAGCACACAAGGAAGTGAGTAGGAGTGAATGTAGAGAACAAAGTGAAACGAACTAGATAAGGCATGTGAACCAATCCCGTTTCGTTTCGCTTTATTTTCTACACTCTCTTTCCTGTATGCTTATGGAGTTTTACTAATTATTAACAATATATTATTTCTACAACAAAGTAGGTTATTTTAACATTGAATATCATCAAAATGACGATATCAACAGTTTATGTACACATATGTGAACAATTATTAGCTAATCTATTGAATATTTTATTCATTGAAACGTTTCTATGATCATTCATATTGAACGACAATGTGACCATTAAATTAATATTTGAAAAATGTCAAAATTAAACCTACTTGAATAAATGAGGTAATTTGTAGGACAGAATAATTCGAATCACACCATAAAGTAATATCATAATAAATATTGTCATATGTTGATAACTATGTCCTCCAAAATAATATCCATCGTACATTAAAGCAGTTATTATTTCATTCACAGAACATATAATCCCAGCTATAATATAGAATATGGATTCTTTTAGATTACTCTTGAAATCATGAGGATTTCGACAATCATTCTTTCCGTTATGATTACACTCTTCAGTATAAAATGATCTCAAGTTTATCCATAGATTACGTAATCCAATGATTACTACGAGAAGTCCTGGATAAATATGTCCTAGAAATGTCCCCATTTTATGAATATATATAATTAAGAATTTCTCTATAATTTATACTGTTATGTCACTCAGATGTGTGAGCGACTGATCAATTTCATTTGATAACTTCACCAATCAGAATTTTGATTATAAATATTCTACCGTGAGTATGCTGTCTCGTCTATAGACTATCATTATGGACCTCGATCAATGGTATCATTTGACCGACAAGATTAACCTTGAGTTAACTTAAGATTTACTTTCATTGGTTCACCGAAATGCAATATCTTCTTGTAGACTGATATTATTATATCGATGATTGAAATTCCTGATAACATGAAATCACGTGGTATACTCCGAAGAAAGACTAGTTCACACATTTTTTTTTAAGATGTGTGCTGTGTTGTGTATAGTTTCTCTAAAATCATGAGTATTTTTCTATCCTAAGTACAATGTTTGAACTTTAAACAAATTCTTTACTCTACGTTTGATCATTGTGTTACAATAAAATGCACTCTGAAAATAAGTATATGGTTATATTTACCCTTGGTACATAACGTATGTATAGAATTAGGCATAACACTAAAGTGAAAATGGATGGTTGATCAAAGGAACGTGCCTGGGGAAGCTCTGATAGCTCGAATAATACAAAATCTGTTTCTGTCTGTGCTCCATGCCAAGTGACTCCTGCTGATCTTGAAGACATCATTAAATCAAAATATGTTGTCGATTTTACTGCTAAAGAAGTATCTAGGCAACTAATCTCTGGAAAAAACAGGATTTTCTATAATGTACCTGACAAAATCCCGCTCAAACCAGTGGGATATTCGATACTGAGGTCAGTTAACTTTCAGGATAGTCCATGCTAATGTATTTACCTTAGTAAAACCGTCAGCAGTTCTCGTGCCCTATCTTGCTTAGGTTTGATTCACATTCAGCAGCTGAACTACTGAAGGAATCCGAACGGTTAATCTGTGCACTTTATAAGTCCAGGAATCCCCGATTAGTCACAGATAAGACCACCAATCAAAGACTTTTGGTGGCCCTTTTATTTGCCATCATTTTGATCGGACGATGTTCGTTGAAAGGCTCACCATTTTGTAGCCCGTAGTTTGACTCCTATTTAGATCGTATAAATGATTGTTATCGCCTTTTCTCGTATATCATCGTCGACTTAAATCACGTTAGTCAATAACGGAATTTAGATAAGTCAATTAACGAGAATGGCCTTTGAATACATATATTTTGTATGTAAAGCGAATGTAATAGAACAAAGCAAAATGACACGTATGGAGGATGGCTGGGAAGCCAACTCCATTTTAGTCAAGCGTTACTCAATATTTATTGTCAGACAAAATAATGATACAGACATGTGATTAATGGAATAAAAGGGCACAAACATATACGCTCATATAAAAACAGTCAAGACTGATAAGCGAATAATTGACAAGGTCAAAATATGACTCAAGTAGAATGAATAGAATGGAATGTCCGAAAACTAGAATAAGATATATGGGCTTAAAATAATGACTGACACTACAGACTAACACACACTACATCTCAGACGAAAATAATGATGTACAAACTAGAACAGATTCAGTTGGTTCATCGACAGATCCCACTTGTGTGACCAGCATATCGTTTGTCAGCCAATACTCTAAATTATTAATGAAGAATGCTAACTTGCCACAGACTTCACATAACCTGTTGCAACCTCAGATAACCAATGTATACCAAATGTCGACACAGATTTTATGCTTTTGATTCGATATCTTTCATCAGAACAGAAGAAGCGCATACTCAAATATCCAATCCTAACACGAAGCTTTTCGAAACACTGTTAAGATTGATACATCTAAATCATGTGAGAAGGAATTAAATATAGAAGTGTCTGGCTCAAAAACCGGTACCAAAAGTATTGTAGAGGCTCAACCAAACAAATATAGACAACAGAACACCTAGGTTTGTGGTTTCTAGTCATACAGGTGGTTATATGGGCACACAGACACCAACTGGTCGATCCACCATTTTGTCATCTCAAACTAAATCTACAAACAATAGGCGAATTGTCAAAATTTCACTTTCTAAATCAATGGAACATACCTTGCTCAACTGATACACAAGACTCCCACAACAACCTTAATGTAACCAAACCTGTTACTAGACAAACTGCAAGGAACCAAGATGTCGCTCGATTGAACCAAAAACTTTTGTATACTAAACCTACAAGAAACAACTATTTTCATCAATTTCCCAATGAGAAAGATATACTGTTAGATTACTCACCATTTACTCAACCTCAACGAGCAGATGACTTTCTTAACTGTCCACCATATCGATTTCTGTAAATAATTTTACCTTACAGAAATAATGATATTTTTGTCTTGCAGAAATACCTGGTCCTTCTCACCACAGCTTGTTCAAGCGATAGCCTACACGCTCGGACAATCAAATTGAACCATATTCTAGTCACCACTAAATTGCATAACTTAGATGAGATCGTTATCGGATTGTTTACACACCATGCTTCCTCTATAAGCCCATTACTAATCAATGTACATTCACTTCAAAAAATGATTTCCACCTCCAGAACCATGACTTCAATAGCTAAACCTCTTTTCATATTTGTCAGTGAAACATGGTGCTATCCGACAGTGTCTGATTCAGAACCAAATATCCAGAACTACCAGTTTTGTCGCTATAGCAGAGAGTCTAAACAAGAAGATGGTTGTCATATGTATGCCTTGAGTTGCTCAATGTGATAAAGTTGAAGATAGTGTCTTGAGTAGTTAACCTGAATCAGTTTGGATATCAGTCAACACCCCAAATCAGTCTACTCGTGAAATGTATATACAGAGCCGCCGACACTTCTAATAACGTGAATGACAAGATTGTTAATACATTTATACGTGTATCTGCCCTAAATGTGAAGGTCACTACAGGAGATTTCATTTACCCTGGAATAAACTGGAATACTGGTAGTGTTAACTCCATAAAATCTACTTTTCCACTCATCTAAATATTAGTAAAGCTATAAACTCCCTTAAGGCCTCAGACAGTTATGCAGTAGATGGTATTCCATCCATTCTATATGAGTATTATTGATGTAATATTACACTACTTCTCCAAAAGCTGTTTACACACACACGCTCTCTCTTTCTTCCTCACTCTGGAGACAGGTACTTACACTTACTAATGAAAATCACGCACATCATAACATGCTACAAATCTTGAGATAAGACACACGAAGAATTGTCGGTCTATCAATACCACTCCAGTTATCTCTAGAATGATGAAAAAAATTACTGGCGTCGAATTTTCCAACTATACCGAATACGCATCAATAGAATGTCCACTTAACAAGAGAATTAGTAGTTCCCGACTGACGTAATGCATTGTTGTAATACACGTGAAATATATGCCACCCAAACAATTTTTGAAGTCAAACAATGTAATATCATATATCTGTCCTCTCCATTTGAGATTGCCATCTATGTCAATCTAACCATGTCTGTAAACTGTCACGAATTCTGTAATTATTATTTTCATACCAAATAAATATAAATATTGATTTCTGTCTAGTGAACTATCCTTGAAACCTTTGACGGAGTTTTGTTCTCTGAGCTGAATGGTTTGGTCGTGGAGCTTTCATCGTTCTTCTGAACGACATCATCAGCACAAACTTCAGATAGAAAGCTCCACGACCAAACCATCCAGGTCAGAGAACGAAACTCCATCAAAATCGTCGACTCGAGCTACAAATCTCCACCACCTTGAAACTTTTGTTTTTAACCAAGGGTAACAAACATATCAGGTTTGATTATATTAAATGTGTAACGATAATCTGTCAAATTACCGTTTAGACCAGTTATGAATTAATCAGTGAATTTTTCAGAAATATTTGTCACGAATGTTAAATAAACGCACAACTAGACTTCGGTCAGCGAATAAGTAGTGGGGACTCCTTCGAGTGACTCGAAGTTGTGAATTGCCTCTAAACCTTAGAAGTATGCTTGATAAGTTGTGTCAAATAATTATCGGCCAAATTATTGCAACATTGTTCATCAAACATCATCATGATAGTATATCATGTGTGAGTTTGTGAATCCGTACAATATTTTTACCCTGTAATCATGTCATGTAGTGCATGAATTGACAGGTATCATCTTCATATCTCAAAATGTGATATCCTTATGGTGTAACCAAATCCACCAAAATCTGTGAGCTTGCATTTCGAAACCAGTTAGTACACGCAATGGAGATCTATATGTTTGTGGACTAAAACAGCAACCACGATCATCAGCATTTCTGTAGCTCCATTATCCTTCGAAATTTTCGTGTCTTCACTTCTTCTGTCATTAAGAACTTTAGGTCCATACTTTCACCTGTATTCATTTCACCAATAACAGTGTCTTTTAGAAATATGTAAGTTATATTTGAGTTCCACTCTAGTGACAGACCATATTAGTGCACATCTACATTGTGTTCGTAACAGAATAAGTTTATTGGAAATGAACATTTGAATAGTTCAACGTCAACTTATCAGTTTAATAGTAACTTGGTCTTTGAGAGACCTGAGCTAGATCCTAGGTGGGGTTGTATAGGGGCACTCCTTACGGGTTCCGAATTCGACTCGAATGAAACAATTATCCAGTCATTCCTTGTTTTCGATTGTTTGATGAAAAGTACCTTCAAATTATAGGTCTTTATATGCTGACCAAAAATAATACAATTCTATTTCCTAAATTATTAGTTTCATGTTGCATTAGGATTTATAATGTATGGATCTATAATGTATTTATGTATAACTTACTGACTAACAAGAAATCACCATTTAGTCTAACACTTTCCACTCAACATTCATGAATTACTATTAGAATATTTTTCGATGGTTTTGAAATCTTTATATCGAAATAATTCAAGATAAATTTACTTTCTTAATATCTAGTTAACTTAGAGGTCTCTTGTTAAAACTGTAAAAACGATAACAATTAATTAGTCCGACTATGATGAGTTCACTATACATCCTCGGATCACTGAAGTTGCTTATTGATAAGTTTTTAATGTAAATAGTCTTCAATATTGTTTACTAAACTGATAGCAAAGTATGCATTGGTATTTTGGAAATTGAAGGGAAATACTTTGAAAGCTCACTCCTCTATAATCAATCACTAATAAATTGGGTACAGCATGCACAGCATGTACATAAATTAGTCCAATAAGGAACAAGAAGAACTTGATGCATATTGTTCCAGTTTTATTTCCATTTGTTATCATCAAAGCACATCAGCTGATCAATCAATAAGTGATTAGGTGACTAAATTAGGTTTGTGTAACATGTTTATAAATGACTTTTAGAGATAATAATTCTGGAAACACGTTTTAAGAGTAAAAGGTAGACAATATATAAAACGAAATCTGGTGAAACAGCACATACATAGACACATACAGAAATAGCGAGAGAGAGAGAGTGTGTGTGTGTGTGGGAGTGAAAGAAAGTGTGCAAACAACTAACAATAAAGGAAAAATCTGAAAATGACAAAGTAAAAAAGTGATCACATTAGCCAGCATTATTATCATCTGTCTATTACATCCGTTCACTTTCAAATGGACATAAGCAAAATATTACATCTGTTGGATAAAGTTCAAATTGATTCGGTGGATTTGATATTACATAACGATTTAATCCGAATTTATTAAAATGTTGGTCAATTAAATCCAAAAAAGTATTCTTATTTAGTGTTCGATTATCGTGTTGTTGTTGTTGTTGTTGTTGTTGTTGTTGTTGTTGTTGTTGTTGTAGGGTATCCTCAATACTGAGTGATTTCCTATTTAACTGTAGTGAATGCTTACGTAGTACTCTATCTACAGGTAATCCACATGTACTTAATCGTCTATGTAATTTTGCAAATTGTTTATCGTTATTTTGACAATTTGCTTGGCTATTAGTTTCTCTCATTTGAATTGACTCATCAGTGGAATTGATTTTTGGTTTAATAGTACATGGAACTGTAACTAAACGAGATAATCCATTATTTGTGTTGAATGATAGACGATAAATGCCAAGACATAAAATTCCATGTTGTTGAATAGCGTGACAAAATAAATCACCATAATTACGAAATAAAGTTATTTTACCATTGTTATCAGTCCTGATTAAACGAGAATTAGTTAAAGAGATTTGTTCAATTCGCGGCCTTTGTCTTGTCTCAAGGAGATCGGGAAATAAACACCAGTCTTTTCTAGTAGTCTGAATACTTTTAGTGGATAATGCTTTTCCTTTATTATACCGGTCACCATGACCAATTAGACCGCCGCCTTCAGCTAACCACTGTTCCAAAGCTGGTGTAACACCACCAGTCACAAGACGACGTATTAGTGTCATTGAATTACGATCAAAATACGCTGTACTTGCCAACACATCAAGAACAGAATTTGTGAATGCTATGCCTTTAGCAAATGGTGCAGTTAATGAAGCCGCGATCTGTAATCCACCTGAATGATCTGGATCTAAGTAGTGTATGTTATTGTCTGTCATTAATTCTGTAATCAATGGAATCTCCGAACCGCTCCGACGTTTATGAACATTATGTACAAATGTTTTATGACGATGATAAGGAGAAAATTGCATTGCTCTAATATTCAATGTACACAAGATCACTTCCTTATCCAACATATATGGATCGTCAACCTTCACTGTACCTCTTGATCCTAATATGACGCAAACTGATGAATATTGTATGCGTGCAGCTCGTAGATCAGCTCTAGATAATGCACTACCGGCAAGTGTGTAAACTTTTGGGAAATTCGCTATATTCGACCACTCTCTTTGTAGAAATTTTATATCACCTAGAAACAGAATAGTTCTTAATTGATTAGGATGGAAATTGCTTGCTCTTAATGGCATAACAAATGAATGCAGACCTAGCAGTGGAGCATCTGGTTCAGCTAGAATGCACACTAGAATGTGATTGTATAGATCATGTGATTGTTTATGAGATGAATTTGTGGTAATTAGATTATCTTCAAATCCTTGCCGATCACAATAATAATACATACCTAGTATAAGAAAGACAGGAAGAAATTAACACAAGGGAGAATGTTAGAAAATATTCATATCAGTCATTATTTATTGAACCAGATATTATCATCAGTACTGAATACTCTGATAATTAAAAGTAACAGTTGATCATGTGTAGAAGTGAAATTCCAAAAATACATTTCTTCCCATTCTCTGATTAATAGATGTGTACATTTTAACATATAGATGTTGTTATTCAGTCTTTAAATCTTAGTTTACTCTCCACAGACTTATCAGTTACGTACCAGGCGAACGAGTTACTGGATTTCTCTCTTTTATTCACTTGGATTACTGGTTGATACAAAAGTGGTACGCTTTGCACTTGATGAATTTCGATACATAACTAACTGGTCATCCTCTGGTGATCTGTGGAACCCCTATGCAAATACTTCAACATTTTACTTTCAATCCTCCAATCCTTTTCTAATTACCATTGAGAGTGAAATTGAGAACACGGATTTTGACTGTGATTGCGATTTGTTAGTTGAGTTCCATGTTGATTGTTGTGTTAAGAGGAGACGCATCCTAACAATCGACTGACTGTTTCAATTCCTCCCAAACACTTGTCATCATGGTTTGGTATTATTTTACTGCGGTTACCATGGCCCTCAATCATTGAGATAAAAACTATGAATATTCAGCACGTGAAATTTTGAAACGTATTCGAACGTGAGAAAATGATTCAATTTAATAGGAGTGAAACGACCTGAATAAAATGCATGAGGCAATAGAATTGATCTCGTATGATAGCGACTACTATAATTTTTTTGCAATTGCATGAGAATGTACATCGACGTCACATATTGTTTAGGGAATGACTGGGAAATTTATGTTGCTTGAAATGTCAGTTACATCTGAATACGTTCTCAATGTCGCTTATATTAATCTAACATCACTATAACAATCATCAATATATAAGTGAACGAATCATGTATTGGGTTCACAGAGATGAATTGTTTAAATATACTTAATTGTATAATTGATTTTATGAAACATATATAGGCTAGTAACTAGTGATTTATGCCTCTAATGCTTTGTTGTCCGTTCAAAAACTTATTTACCTGTAATATCAAATTCATAAGTGAATTGATCTGTATGAGTTTTTAAATGAACCTCTGTATCACTTGATCTTCTAGGTTGATTTTCATTGACATTTGAATAATGTTCTTCTGTATCATAAGCTGAATGTAAACTATTTCTACTTGATAATGTTTTAGATTTTGTATGAGATTCATTGAAATCTTTATCCATTATGACAGCCATATCTTTATCTGTTTGACTTATTTCTTTATTATGTAATAATAATAATGATGATGATAGATTTGGTATCGTTTCAGATTCTTCTATTAATTCTGGTATTATTAATGATGCTTTTAAATTATTAGTTATTTGTTGATTCGGTATAGAATAGGGATCTTTTTTAGATTTACATAATCTGCTTAGTTTTAAATGGGAATTAGATTTATGTAATTTTTGTTGACATGTACAAGATTTAATGTTAGATGGTGATAAATTATCCATATGACAAGTTGTACAATAATATGAAACTTTATTTGCATTCTCTTGTGAATCACATATGAAGAAACCAATAGTTCCTTGATTAATAATAACATTTTGATCTAGAGTTGGTGAAACAGCTAAATAGTATTTAGTATTATTGACATTTTCATTATCATCATCATCATCATCATCATCATTATCATCATCGTCGTCGTCGTCATCATCATCATCATCGTTATCATCATGTGAGTTATTATTATCAATGTTACTATGATTATTGTTGTTGCTAAGTGAATTTTTCGATATTTTATTTAATGATTGTCTATCTATATTTTTATTTATTTTAGCTACAACAGCAATTAATAAAAGATCTAAATATTTTCGACAAATAATAGCCGCTTCAGTAAATTGTAAACCATTAAATGTTATAGAAAATTTAGCTGAATATATTTCCATACTAGCACCATGTAAATAATTATGAACCCAATTATTTGAATCTAATAATAATAATGATGATTCTGGATCCAATATTGTAGATGTGATAGGATCCATAGAATATTGTATTGATGGAATTGTATTATGTATCATTTTGAATTGTTCATTTTGGTTTGGTTTAAATAATGATTTAATTATATTTGGTAATTGAATAAACCATTTTGTTTTTCTTCTTTCTTTATTAAATGAAAGTGGAGTAGATGATGTTTGAGATTGATTTAAAACGACTTTAGAATATGGATTTGAATTGAAATGATGTATAGTTTTAGAATGATGATATGAATTCATATAATTTTTTGTAAATTTTGCCGCTTCTTTTAATCCTTTTATAGAATGCATTGTAAATAAATTAGTTAGTAAGGTTGAAAATCCTGGAGCTATACAACTTTGTGCTAAAAAACCTAATTTTAATTCACTAAAACAAATAATCTCATCACCACATTCCCAATTCCAATATGGACTATTTAATAGATAAGCCTTGTAGTAAGAAAAGAAAAATAGAAGAAGAAATAAAAGGATTTTGATTATTATTATTATTATCAGATTCAAGTTAAATGTCTTAGAAACATTGTAACTTTTATGAGATACTGCAAGAGTGTATAAAGTGTGTAAAGTAGATTAACACATAGATATTGGTACAAAAGGCACCAAATACATATCCGGCACACAAATCTCATTTGATATGTGTGAGCGCTGTGATACTGCCCGGGTGCCCAAACCGAAGCAGGTGGTTTTCTTAGGGGCCACACCTGGAGCCTTAGACCTGAAGGTATAATCCACAAGGCAGTAGAGCAACGTCAGAAGATGCAGTCCTATGGTAACCAGTGACCAACGATTGGTTCATACGCCATTTGTTCCTTCAGGATCCTGGAGCTCATGTGAACCATTGGTTTGGAATTAGTGTTTTCCAACTCCCCTAGATGAATCTTCAATATCCACCAACGTGGTTAAAGCTCAAGACATTCTCTTTTCGTCCTCTCAAGTTCGTAAGCAACACCTGTGGTGCGAGAAGCCAGTGAGTAGGACTTCCCTGACAGAGGCTATATACGCGTGGCCATGTGAGAGTATTTTGAGAGGGAGAGAGGACTCTCCCCGTACCAGGGCATTTGGGGGCGTAAAGTAGAGTAAAACTGTAGTACTGAGTCAAACATTATCAATATAGTAATTTCTAATTATTAACACAAAATTCCTTAAATACTCCCATTTATCTTTATTTTTTAGATATATTTGACGAGAGTACTTATGTCAAGGGCCTAAAACTCTTAAAACTGTTAAGATAAAACTTACTGTACCATAATATATATATTGAGAACGAGATTCTTGTGAAAGGCAAAATTTATTAACTCCTAATTCACACTCTGATACAAAGTGTATTCAAAACAGAAATCATCAACTATCTATATGTTTTCTGTTTTTGAACCTAAACTCACCGACGTCAAGTTAATATTTTCATTATAATTACCATTAATAAATCATCCATTTTCATATGAGATCGCCAGATAGTAGCCTCGTATAGCCGATTTCTTGATCTTTCAAAGAGTTGACCAACATTCATTGTAGGGTTACTGATCAACCTTTCATAACACTATAAGCAAAGATGGATAATGACTAGGCAGTCCCATTTGGGACTCATCAGCTGGATTTACCTGCATCTCAGAGTTGATGTTCACCTCGGGACTCGAATCCACTATCGTTTGCTTCAAACGCTATCGCGTTATCCACTTAGCTACTGAGTCCTGATAGCCACTTGCTTGTGCAATAGAATGAAGTTTTTAATTCACTCGGTGTTGTTTACTTGAATCTTCCCATTGATGGTTAGGACTGCAAATGATCAATCTTTTATTGGCATATATGAATACTGTGTGTATTGACTCGATATTGCCTTAATTCACAAGCTTTATAACACGATTTATAATCTTATTAAATAATTTTAGAAGGAAACTAATTGATCATATTCCGTTGAGAGAAATCACAAATCTTAAAGAATCATAAACTATACACAACAGCATCGTACACATTCCATTCTTCTTACCTTTTTTAAGAAACTTTCTTAAATTAAAAAATTAGTGTATTACCTTTACTGTCGATCAAGGTCATAGAAACAATTTTACTCAAAAAATGTACCTTATGTGTGTGTGTGTGGAAAACCATTTAAGTTTTCAGAACATATTGATTATATGAAATATTACTGGTTTCTTTTAGTCTCATATAGTCATTTATCAAAAGTGGATTATTTTGAACATAAGCAAACCTTAAAATACTTTTAAAATGTGAATTCAATGTTGACAATAAAAGTGAAACAGTCAAGATGTTTAAATTCACTAGATGTTGTTTTACTTGAATCTCCCCATTGATGGTTAGAACTGCAACTGATCAGTCGTCCTGGGGTGAACATCAACTCGGATGCAGGCACATCAGCTGACGAGTCCCAAATGGGACGAAACTTGCGTTCTGGATTCCATCTTTGCTTAAACAGCCAAGATGTTTTCTTAAGAAGATTGTTCTTAAAATTAAACATGTATATTAACACTTTACAGAAGTTGATTGTGATAAAATGAATTGCAAAAGCGATGTCTCTGGTCATTGGTATGTAATCACTTGATTGATTGATATAAATGACTTAAACTTGTTAGTGGACGTTTTGACTTTATTTCGGGTTAAATGAACGGGATCTTGAATAGAGCAAATCAGTTTATTGTATTAAGCAAATAGCATACTGAACTCGTAAAATATGAAAATAATATATTGAATACACCTTTAACACATCTTCCTTGGGTTGGTTCTTACAAGCCTCATCGTTATTCCATTCTTCTTGCCGCTCAAACTACTTCTGCCTTTCTTCTTCTCCTTATGTTCCTCTTCTGTCACTAAAATTCCTACCTCTAATTCTTCATACCTCCTACTAGCCGCTCGTCGTACCGCCGTCTCTGTCATAGTCTGTGCTTCGCTCCCCATTGAAATGTCGAGCCTGTGGGTGTGTTGACCTCAGTAGCTCTGTAGACACGCCGGACCATCTAGATCCGATATTCAACCAGTACCTGTGACGTTTCACGTCTCCTCTCTGTCGACAGCGACTGCTACGTCTAACTCCACCTCACCAGACCAATACACTCGACGTCTTCTATCCGAGCCAGATCTTTTCAAGTGATGACTCCCCCGTCGGCCCACCAATGCATCCGCAGAACTACCCACTCTCCACCTCCCCGTGGGCAGCGCCACCAAATATAAAACACGACATTAAGCAGGAATTATGTATGTTTCCTGCGAGAAGTTAAAAAGTGTTAGCATGGTACATATATGCAGCTTCCAATCGTCCATTTGATTCTTCTGGTGTGTTCTGCAATCTGAATCGTCTTCTCGAATGACCTCCAAGTGTTCCGTTAACGCCGTGCTTTCGGTGCACCAAAGCTCTCCACACTGTTTAACAATTGTTGTAACTTTGACACCACGTTCCGCTACACACTACTTACAAACATCATTGTGAGTAGCGTGCGCGACACTGATTTGGGGTATGTATAATTGTTTGAAACTAGAGATTGATTGGGAGTTCCTCACAGTAAAGATTCTATTAAAATTCCGAAACTATGTACATCTCATTTTTGTACTGAGAATTCAATTTTAGGAAAATAAATGATCAAAACTTTGTTTCTATGGAAATAATGTAGACTGGTATATTGAGACTAAATAGAATATCTCAAATGAATATTCATAAATGATTTACAACCATGAAATTTCAAGTTGAATCGTTAAACTGCTGATAGTTTTCTATTAATTTTGAACTAAATAGTTTGAATAAACCTGCGGATGTGGTTAATATATTTTCCTTAATGAAAAACAAAGCAAGTGGCGTATGTATATTGAATTAAATAAAAAAGATATTCTAGTCTTTGTGTATTAGCGAGACGACTTTTTATGTGGGAATGTGATTCTTGCGTTGGATATGAAGAAACTCTCTCTTGTAAAGTTTCTATCCACTATTTGAAATAATTTTAGTCATAGCGTTGTCCCCAAATTTCAGATTTACTAGAATGATATCTTCAGAATATTTGATATTTCCATAATAACATCACGAACTAGTTGTGAATGGGTATTGCTGAGGAGTCGCATACCAGGACGAATCTCCCGGTTTGTGTTCCAATGTTTTCGATGAATGTCTAGCTCAGATCAATTCGTGATTGAAACTAAGAAAATTCTATAATCTTCACAAACTTTCAATTACTTTTCTGTTTCACGACAACGACGGTAACAAAGCTTTGATGATTAGCTATTTTTTCAAACTATTTTAGTTTTCTGATTTTCAGAGTTATAATTATTTCTCAAATACGACAGATAAAGATAGAAATTATCAGATTGGGGGCTTTTGTGGAGACTGTAGTAATTTGGTAATTGAATTCATGAGTCGATTAAAACTAGACCATTAGGATGGAATGGGCGTCCAATGCTTTCAGGTTTTCCATGATGATCTAACTTCAATCGACTTATGAATTCAACTATTAAAGATTGAAATGTTGAGTTCGATTCGCGCCACACCTTAAATCTTATAAACAGATGGAGTAAATTTAATGTCAGATGGGGGTGGTCTTAAAATTTATGTAAACAGAGAGTTGTTTTTTAACTTTCATTTGAAATTACCCGTTGTTTCACAAGCTCTTTCGGTAGATCCTAATATTACAGTTATATGGTCATTATTATACGAACAACTGGTTGATCAGTTATTAATGAACTGTAGTTGAATAAGTACGTGCATTATTCCAAGTCTACCTACTAAACTTAATGTACACAGATGACTTTCATAATTTCCTGTTAACTCGTCCAACCGAATGCTCCATCAAACAAAAGATAAACCAAATCCATACTGCAAGTGGGTGACTAGCAGCTATTTAAAGAATAAAATAACATATGGACAATAACAACCTTAAACAATGTATATCAGTAAATTAGAGGTAGAAATAGTCATTTCAATGTAAATACTGCTTCAACAAAGTTGACTTTGATATAACGGAATATGTCTGGTGCAGCAGAATTTAGTTCTACCAGTTTGAGAATAGCAACAAAAAACTGAAAACCAGTATTTTATCCTACTTGTTTAATTTAAGTAGTGTGAATTCACAAGCAAAATTAAACAATCGTTTTACCTTATTTTCAGTTTGAAGCAATTGAACAATAATTCTGATATGACTAGCAAAATTCTTTACAGCTATAACACGCATGATATTTGCTGCATCAGTCTGATATGGATCTTTGGTTGTTGCAGAGGCTAATATTAGGCATGCATCAGCACTTTCCATCTTGACACGTTGAAGATCATTATGATCCATGACAGTACCCTTTCAAGTAAAGAAGAAACAGAAGATTTGATTATAGTAACATGACAGAGAAACAGCTAACAGCCAATAGACACGTGAAAATCATGTAGAATTCGCTTGAGGAAAAAGTACAGTCTATAAAAAATTAAGTTTATCGGTAAAATGTAAGTCAGTTTATGAAAACCCATTGTAAACTTCGGTATCACTCATTTTAAGAAAAGTCGTGTTAAGTCGTAGCTACACAGTGCTGTCGAGTACTAGACTAATAAAATATAGCTGACCAGTGGTTTCTAATTGTTTTCTAGCTGGGGTAAGCACATTATATAAACTATTTCTCACTGTTCTTTTTCACGATTTTATGTTTTCCTAGCACTGTGGCCTGAAGTTTCCAGGCAATTAATAAAGCAGTGAAACTTGCCTACTGTGTCAGTGGTAAAAACCATGTGTTAAAAGTTTGTTATTAATTAACTATAACCAAAATCATAGTGTTCTAAGCTAAAAAACTAAAGCAGTGGAACCTAAGATACTACAAATAAACCATATTCTTCCTGGAAATCTCGAATGTACTTTCCGGTAACTAGTTATGTATACTATTAAAGGGTTAAATGTAGTAAGTCATCGTTAAATAATATGTTCTACGAGACATAATGTGTAATAAACTTAATTCTTTAATAATCATTCGATTTGTCAAAAACTAGTTGATTTCTTTTTAACAGAAAAATACAATATCATGCCCTCAAATGCCTTGGTACGACGGAGGGTAGGGAGAGTCAGCTATCTCTCTCGAAATGCTCTCAAATGGTCACGCGTGTACAGCTACCGCCAGGGAAGTCCTACTCACTACCTTCTCGTAGCGAGGGTGTTGCTTACGAACTTGAGAGGACGAAAAGCGAATTTCAGGCGATTTAACCAGGTTGGTGGATATTGAAGATCCATCTAGGAGAGTTGGAAAACACTAATTCCAAACCAATGGTGCACATGGGCTCCAGGATCCTGAAGGAACAAATGATGTATGAACCAATTATCAGTCACTGGCTACCATAGGACTGCATCTTCTGACGTTGCTCTACTACCTTGTGGATCAGACCTTTAGGTCAAACGCTTCGGGTGTGGCCCCCTAATAAAACCCCGTGCTTCGATCTGGGCACTCGGACAGTATCACATCCCACATACGAATCAACTGACTTGTATGGTGCATTTGTATTCAGTGCCTCTTTGTATCAATATTTATGTATTCAAATAAATGAATAAATATAATAAACACTTACCCTAAAATATTTTACTCTTAAAAAATGTAACCGTAGTAAATTCTCCAATTGTAAATCCGGTTTTGATCGATTGATAAAAACAACTTCAACATCTGAACGTTGTCTGTCTTCATGTAAAAAATCATTTAAAAATGTTCTTACAGAATCTGTTGTTATATCACCACATACAACAATATGTGATTTTCCTTCTAGTTTTTGATAAACACCAGAATATTTACTTACATTAAAAAACATATCAACTATTTCTGGAATAGCACTAGCAAATGTAGCCAAAGCGAATAGAATAAACAATGAAATAAAAACTCTACCCATATAAGTTTGTGGTACAATGTCCCCATAACCAACAGTTGACATTGTTACAATAATATAATATAATGAAGCTGTATATGGTAAATGTTGGCTAACATTATATGTATTAGATCCAAAAAAATTTCCAGTATTCTCAAATAAACTAAAACATCCAGCACCAGCAAACCATATGGATATAAATAATGTACACAATTGACACATACGTAAACTAGATGCAGATTTTATCACATTCAAATTGTTCAATACTTCAGGTAGATTACATAGACGAAAAATACGTACAAAACGAAATCCAATCCATGTTCTTTTAATGAAAAACCCAATTATTGTTGGAGGAACAGTTAAATAATCTAATATAGAATACCATTCAATCCAAAATAATAAAACATCACTGGATGCAATTAATCGAACTATGAAATGTAATAGAAAGAAAATATTCATTGTAAAATCTAATAAACGAAATCGTCGACCTTTATGACCACATTTTTCAATTTCTGATGGCCACATTGTTGCTTCATAAGCATATATACCAAAAGATGTTAAACTGAAAATCATTGATAAGGCAATAAATATTCTACCAGGCATCCAATCATAACTGACAAGTCGAATAGCCCAAGAACGACCTTCAATAAAAATTTGTTGAATAGATGTCCAACACTGAAAACAGCATTTCTTAGAATTATGTTTCTTATATATTTCAGATCCAGTTGAACCAATCCAATTTCCATCATCATTTGTTTCTGTTTTAGTATCTTTTTGAAGTAAATGAAATTCATTTCCATCTTTATTTCGATGAGATAGATTAGTATGTTGACTAGCTGAATGAATTGACTGTTTACTTTTTAAATACATTATAATATGCATTATTATTCTATATGTAATGATAATAAATATTCCACCAAAAAAGCATCCAACTGATATAAGAAAGAATACACCCCATAAACGTTTCTCCATACATTTTTCTAAATGTTGATGATCGTCATTGAGATGAGCTATTTGTTTTTTATTGATTGACATAGTTATTTATGAGTAGAATTTAACACCAATGATTAGAGTTGAAATTTATGAACACAGGGAGTTCGCCTATGTCAGGAAATGAAAAGAATAGTGAATACAATTACTGATTTGTAGTAAAGTTTCCAATAGTTTTTGAAATCAATTTTAAATACATGAAATCAGGCTTTATACTACTTAAATTTGATTCGCAACTATTGTATAATGTTTACAAACACTAGTTGATTACATAGATTAAGGTACTTTAAGTAAAATGTGAACTTTCATCTTAGAGTAAGGTGGACAGTGTGTGATATATACTACCTATGCCGACAGACATAAGTAGTATGTAACATTAATCAGAAGTGGATTGCCTGGTATCAGGAGATTGAGAAGATCGAATCGAATAGAATGGGAACAGAAAGTAATTGTTTTGGGGAAGCTACATCCCCAGAACTCACTGAAAAAGGTCCTAATTTTGTAATTTTATTTTGAAAATTCAAATTTCTTTGTTTTCGCTCCAAAAGCGCTCTTTTCATCTTCATGTTAATTTTTCCCACTTGGGAGAATCTTAAACGCTATTGGTCCATTGTGTCTTTTAGTATGCTATTTTGTAACGTTCCCCAAGGACACTTTTGTGCTGTATATATACGTTTTGATTTGTGTCTGTTGTAATCGCTCATGCTTCTGGCCTTTTGCAGAATATACCTCCCCGTTTGGACTTCGACATCTATCTGGGACGTAAAGTAAGGCTTAAAACCGAAGAAATGAATTTGTATCGGTAAATGAGCTACATTAAATCATTGCAGCACACTAATCTTCAAATCAATGGCTAAATGACTGCATTTAGTGATGCAGTCTAAAAACTCTAAAGAAGCATAGACTCCATCATGTTCAGCAGATCCGTCCTGTTTATTAAGGTCGAGAAAAGCAACATCATACAACACTATTACGTCTACAACTCATTAATACTCGTCACGCCCCATGTAATTTATCTCAATGTCTTTTAATCCGGTCTCATAGTCACTATGTACGTCAAAAAAAGCCATAATTTATTATTCATGGATTAATTTCAACATTTTTTTTTTGAAAAATGGATCAAAGAACTCAGGCTAAATGACTGACGACATGATACATGTATTGCTATGATAGTATGAAAGATATATACAGCACTATTATATATGTATATATATAGTGCTGTACTTACTTATTAATGATGCCAAAGTGAATATCCACTTAGTATTTACTCACTGACACTAAATCGATCTCTTAACAAACCATACTAGTTCTAAGACATTATCATAAAAAGTTGTATACTACTTTATTCAATTATAATTTACCCCATAATTATGAGGTAAATAATATAAATAACATTGAAAGGATTGATTATGATGTTTTTTTAATTATAAGGTGAATAGATGAATAAAAGAGAAGTATTCAGGTAATTTAGAGAAGAAAACAAAAACAGGCGAGAGTATAATTTATGGACGAACCAATCAGGTGTAAGATAACAGGTCTTGAATTTTGGCGCGAAATTCACTCATCCATTTGGCTTAAAAGAAATTTGGCATTATAGCTGATGTCAGTTCGTGATGAAAACCCTCAATCTAAGTCATAATCCTTATTCTTAAAACTGTTTTATAATCCTTATTTAGCCCTAGTAAGTAGGTAGACACTCTCAATGTCAATTAAGTGTCGGTTAAAGGTCGTCGATAAATTATAGTCTCACCAAAAAAAAAGTAAATTAGTGGTTTTTTTAAGAAAATGATCTGTTAACAGTGTTGTTCGAAGATATGAAATGTTGGAGGATTTTCAACTCAACTAGATACTTTCCGTGAACTAAATCTTTCATTTTGTAAAGTTTTCATGAACAGCGTTT
Source organism: Schistosoma haematobium (assembly GCF_000699445.3). Classification (NCBI taxonomy): domain Eukaryota; kingdom Metazoa; phylum Platyhelminthes; class Trematoda; order Strigeidida; family Schistosomatidae; genus Schistosoma; species Schistosoma haematobium. Next base: position 14,822,546 of record NC_067200.1, read on the forward strand.
GTTTCATATAGAACTGAGTTTTTCCGATATTCTATAAGTATCAAATCAGCTCAATCTAATGGGGTTCTAGTGAGACTATAATTTATGGACGAGCTTTGAGCGACGCTAAGGTGACCTCGACAGTGTTCACCTAATAACGAGGACCAAATGAAGGTTATAAACCAGTGTGAGGAATTACAATTATGATTTACAGTTGATGATTAGGGTTAGGAATTAGATTTCGGGTTTTCATCACGAACTGGCATCAGCTATAATCCCAAAACTCTATTTATCCAAATGGATGAGTGAATTTTACGTGAATGGTTCATCCATAAATTATAGTCTCGCCTCTCTATTGTTTGACTTCTAATTAGATGTGATTAATCTATCAATAAACTGAGTCTATTTCGATGTGCCTGCTAATTGCTAGTTGATTTGAATATTATGATCAGTGAAAGCAACAGCAATAAAAGATAACTGTATTTATTTCAAATCTTGAAGTACTTAATTTTCCCCATTGTGAAGGTCATGAGTAAGTTCGTCTAAATAATCATTACCTCAGACATTAACTAAATGTGTTGAGTAACATCAATAATAAATAGTGGCTAACTGACCTTACTTATAACTAATAGGAAGAGAAATTTTGCAACAAAATACCATTGTTTAAAAGTGGTAACTCATTTCGATTTACTTATCGGATGATAGATGTTAATCCCTTGAATATTCTTACACAGAAAATCTCACCTAGTGTCTGTTCTTGTTGTTCAGTGTGTTATCATTAAAATAATCTTATACAATGAAATTGGGTAGTATATTTATAAACTTTCTTGACTATTTTAGTGAAAAGCGAGGGAACAATTTAATTAATACAAAGTGAATTTAAACTTCACCTCATTGCACAAGTAAGTGGGTATCAGGACTCAGTAGCTAAGTAGATAGCACGATGGCGTTTAAAGTAAAAGGTACTGGGTCGGAGTCCCAGAGTGAACATCAACTCTGCGATGCAGATACATCCAGCTGACGAGTCCGGAATAGGATGAAACGAGTGTCCTGGATTCCACTGCTTAACCACTATTTATCTTTGCATAGAATACATATGAGCTTAAATGTTCATAATACTTAAAAAAAGATAGAAATTAAATAATTTACTAACCAAGTTGAATAAAAATCAACTAATTTGAAATCAGAAGGGGTTTTTGTGGATATTATAGTAATTTCGATAGTTGAAATCATGAATCAATTGAAGCTAGACCAACATGGAAAACCTGGAAGCACTGAACGGCCGTTTCATCCTATTGTGGGAGTCTATAATATCCACAAAACCCCTTCTGACATGAATCAACATATGCTCAAGACGTATTTCCTGGAGTTCTAGTGAGAAGTAGCGACCAGTGGTGTTCAACCGGGTCTGTTGTGAGATAGTAACTCAGTGAAGACAATGATGGATGTGTCCTATTAACACCGTTGGATGCCGGCCAGCTCAGTGGTTTAGTGGTTAAGCACTCGCTCGCGAGACTGATAGGTCATAGGTTCGACTCTCATGTGGTGGGGTGTAGGAAGCAATTTCCTACAGGTGTAATTCTAAGCTATTCTCCAGACTGTCGAACACAGAGTCTTGGTTTAGCCAAAGTCAGAACAAGTATGCTATTTGGCTTGATAAACTTTATCTGTTTCTAAAACATAAATTAACACCGTTAGTATACAAAATAAACAATACAGTCTATCAACACAGGGAAAAACAGAGACATAAATAACATACCGAACAGTAGCAAGAGGATAAGAAAAATGAGTCAACAAGGCAAGTATTGTTTTATAGCGAACATGAATTTGTGATTGGTGAATAAACAAGACATAGTCATACAGGGTCAAAGAACGTTAATGTGGTGGTGGGCGTTTCACTTTATCATTGGTGAGTTCGTTTATCGATCACACCTTACAGTGGGATCGTGGATGCGCACTGCTGAGGAGTCCCACAATAGGACGAAACGGCCATCCAGTGCTTCCACGTTCTCCATAGTGGTCTAGCTTCAATTGACTCATGATGTCAATTATTGAAATTAATTTAAAATCATTAAGAATTATAGATTGGAAATATGGTTGAATATTAACTTTTAAAATATGTTTCAATCTGACTGTTAATTTGTATCCATCCAGGTTATAACAAAAAACCCATACAATCTTATTGATCAGATTTTAGATAAATTCAAATACCACAATTATAAAAATGAATGAAGTTTGAAAATGATTTAAGAAACAATAAGTGTCCAAGGTAATTTATGAACAAATACCGAAATGATTGGAATGCAATATGATATTGAATAAGTTTCTGGATTGTATAATTAATGATAAGAGTAAATATGCATAACATGGAGTAAGAGAAATTTGTTAGAACTTATGGCTTTGTACTCTATTAATATATAAAGTAGTAATAATACCAATTAGAGAACAGTGAATTATCGACCGGACCAATGATGCATAAAACAAGTACGAACAGACTAGAGTCCTTATCGGTCCTTCTTCCTGTCTGTTGAGTTCCGAGCACTAATCTCAGCCTCTGAAATATGAATCGTTTATTTCAAACATACCGGGTTTATATACAAAACAAACAGATCACATCGCATTACAAAATAGAAAACGACATTTGTACAAGATGTAGCCAAAAGTGGTTGTGAATGTGGGAGACTGTAATTAATAAACTGGGTATAACTCAAGAATGGTAAATCGTATAATAATAGTTCATAGGTCAAAACAAAGCTATTAATAAATGGAACATGAATATACATAGTCTAGCTACTTAATAATTATACAATAAAAATATATGTATCGTATTGGTCTGTACCTAGTTTTCAAAAGTTATCATTCATAATTCTCGTCAGGATATGAACAAACTATAAATCAGATCAAATTTAAAGTCTTAGACAATTTAGTGTTTACAGTTATATGAATTCAGTAAGAAATAATAAGGTTTGAATAATTTTTTTTGGTTAGCGTCCTTTTAGTGAGTTAGTTTTCTACGGGATGGGGTCGCTAACCCCGTCCCCAACCCTCCTCCTTTATCCGGGCTTTGGACCGGCAGTAGCCTCCGGAGGGACTCCAGGCGGAAGAAACTAGGAAGAAGCGCTGGAAGTGGATAGGACACACATTGAGGAAAGCACCCAACTGCGTCACAAGGCAAACCCTCACATGGAATCCTCAGGGCCAAAGGAAAAGAGGAAGACCAAAGGAGATAGACATGAGAAAAATGAACAAGAATTGGATGGAATTAGAAAAGAAGGCCCAGGGCAGAGTGGGTTGGAGAGTGCTGGTCGGCGGCCTATGCTCCATTGTGAGTAACAGGATTAAGTAAGTAAGTAAGAAATAATAAGGTATGGTGAATGCTGGCTAAATTATCCATGTATTTGGAAGATGCTGGCATAATAATAATACTACTGATAATGAGGAAGAGCAGTTATAATAATAATAGTTATATCATCATTAGCAATTTTATTTTAATAGTTGAGATTATGAGTCAATTGAAGCTAGACTGTAATAGAAAACCTGGAAGCACTCTGAACGGTCGTTTCTTTTTAGAATGGGACTCCTCATTAGTGCCCATTCACAATCCCGCACATAGGACTCGAACCTAGGACCTTCAATCTCATGCAAATGCTTAATCTCTATTCCTCTAAGCCGACATGAACAGCTGTTTTTCGGTTAGCTATAAATTATTGAAATTTATTAGAAATCAGTAAGAAGGTTTTAATTTTGAGCCAGAATTCATTCTATTTCAGTTTGGTCATCATCTATATGATTAATACAATCAACTAGACAAATAAATGTGTATTGACAAAAATAAAATACCCCAAGAAATATTGAACAAAATATGTTACCATTAAACAATTAAAAAAAAAAAACTTTCATTAATTTCTAAATGATAAATGTATCCAGGTGTACATTTACATGTGGCCATTGTGTACAGTTTCTATCGATTCTTATATTATACTAATGTTCGTAATAAGAATTTACCCCTAGCCCTCCTCCCCCCCCAAAAAAATCATTTTATTCGATTAGAAGACATCTGTGAACCGATTTCATTCTCCATCATCTATTTAGATAACTTATTCTTAATTTCATACGAACAAGTTGACTTTAAAGAAATCTCGATATTCCGAAGAAATAGAAGGAGAGTTAACTTAAACTGTTCAATATAAAATCAATTTGGTTAAATGTCTCAACCACAGAATCAAGTTATAATGTTCTGAAGACAGTGTGGATGGAGAAATAGATATACTGAAGAAAATATTACGAAATAATGGCTATCCAGATAATTTCGTTAAAAAAATACCTAGTATAAAGTATTAGAAAAAGAAGAAATTGCGACACAGTAAAAAAGCCCATATCTGAGACTAGACCTTAAAAGGGACATAGCGGGTGATATTTCAACACGTTGACTCAAAAGACCTATTGAAAGGACATTTCATATATAATTTCACACATAATTTTCTCAACTAAACCAGTGCTCACACAACTAATCAAGGATAGGTTACCACTGATGGGCTCCCCCATGTGTGTATACCAATTCAAGTGCTCCTGTGGAGCTACTTACGTAGCCCGTACTCAGACGGCTTTATACTTGCGTGTTCGTAAACATGTACCAGCATAGTTGGGAAAAGGAGTTACTAAATCGATCAACAGCACTATTCTTTCTCACTTGTTAGATAGCGAACATCATATCAAAATAAAAGAAGCTTTCTCTGTTTTATATCAAGTTCCGAAAAATCTACCTCAAGAAGCTAGATTATGGTTACTCTACATAGCTGAAGCCATTTGGACCAACTCCAGTAAACTAAACTTATGTATCCAGAATAAGTATATCCAGCCTCTATGTTTACCTTGGTCTACAATTAGATCACCGGATACGTAAACTTGATATTATTAACCACTTACCCCTTCCCATCTTTTTTTTATTACATCTATCTTGATTTTCATATCCATCATTCACAATTCACATGATTTCTTTTTTTATCGTAATTACGTTTATAACTCCCCTCTTATTACATATTATATTCACACAACCATATTATTATTTCAATGGTTGAGATCATGGGTTAATTGAAGCCAGACCACCAAGGAAGACCTAGAAACACTGGACGGCCGTTCCGTCCTATTGTGGGACTCCTCAGCAGTGCGCATCCACGATCCTGCCTTCCGCGAGATACGAACTCATGACCTATCAGTCTCGCGCGCGAGCGCTTAACCACTAGACCACCGGTGTTAATGTCTAACTTCAACCAATCCACGGAATTATTATTAGTACTGTCATTACTATCTCAACTGACAAGATTATATTCTCCTACTATGGATTTTATTCTACTGGACACTTTACTCCAAATCATTCTGACCTTTATTAAATAACCTTTCTGATTTGCAAATAACATAATTTTGAAGTATATATGTCGTAACAGATGTAAATGTTCATCATTTTTAACATTGTCAAATTCATTAATACATGTCTTATTTTGGCCTTTGTAAAATATCACAATAATTATGGACTTATAACTGTAGAGACTGATGATGAAGTTATTGAAATCAATTGTTCGCTCAAATATTCTTTATTTTTGAATATTGCATGGGGATTTTTAAACTACTAAACTGATTTTCAGCAGTTGAAATCATGACAAAATGATGTATACTAATTACAATGATGTTAGGACTGCTCGATAAGGTCTTCAAAAGTTAGAAAGATCCTGAAAGTGATTCAGATATTCAGCGTTCAGCTTCTAATTGAATTCTAGAAAACGAAATGTTATATTTTCAATTTTAGCACGTTTTCTAGAAGCCCCTAGAATTTCATATATACTCTAGTAAACATCCTTTTTTTCCGTATATGATATAACTTTTAAGCTAAAACTTCTTCCATATCCCTTACATTCTATTTTCTGTTCGGAGTTCAATAGTAGAAAATTTCTGAGAACTATGAAGCCGTTAAGAAGTCAATGTTTAAGAGTAATAAATCGTAATAAAAGTCAATGTATAATATAGATCAGATGCAGATTCGAAATGACTTTTGTCATTTAATTGACACAATGATCTACCAAAGCATATTTTCTTATATTATACTTATGAAGGATACCAGATTTTTACATGTATTATATGCATTTATGAAAAGACTAGTTAATGTCTATGTTAAACTGTCAAAAAGATATAGCTTAGACTTAAGCTTGAAAGGAACACAAATCTATATAACAAAGATTGCCGCATGATAATGAACCATGGTGCCGCCTACTATATCAAGTATGCTTCAGCTTTTAAAATTTGTCATTGGATCATTCGTAAAAAAAAAGAAAATCCAAAACTCTTCGGTAACAGTTTTGTGTTTTTTTTTAAAGAATGAATGAAAATTTTCTTCGATTTACCAGACTTTCGTATAAAACTATTCAGTACTTGAATAGTTTAGCTAAAAGTATACATTTTATAGAATGATGCTTTCGTGATCAATATTTATGGGTTCCATATTTCCATTTATAATCTATCTGCAAACATGTACACACACACACATCACAACCCTCCACTTACTACTGTATTTAAGCTAAAACACATCTTCATGTAAGATTGTGTTAGTTGGGAAAGAGTTCATTAAACATTTCAATGGAGTTTTTTTTCTTTTTTCGAATATATTCCCAATGGTTGTACTAATCTCCTTTTATTCTTTCCATAAAAAATATGTCCGTATAACTAACTACAATGTACAAACAATCACATATGACATAATCACTATCTTGGACAATCAAAATCAAACTTGAATGTATTTTATCATTAAAAAGAAGGTATGTATTTTGATCAATAATTTTCAAATAAATTAGAATTATCAGTTTAGGGGTTGTGGAGATTGTTAAGTTTTTGATTGAGATCATGAACCGATTGATGCTAGACCGCCATTGGATTGGTTGAGGTTAGACATTAACACCGTTGGATGCCGGCCATCTCAGTGGTCTAGTGGTTAAGCGTTCACCCGCAGGACTGAAGGCCCTGGGTTCGATCCCGCGAGCGGGACTGTGGATGCGTACTGCTGAGGAGTCCCACAATAGGAAGAGACGGCCGTCCGGTGCTCCCAGGTTTTCAGTGGTGGTCTAACATCACTCGGTTCATGGTCTCAATCAATAAATTAGAATTTATGGATTTAGTATTATAGTGCAATTTTTAAAAGAAATAATTGGATTATATAATTTCGATTGTATCCATGTATTTATTAGTTACTGATTATTATAGCCATCGATAACAACAACAACAAAATGGACCCATTTGAATTGAATTTGGATTTTAACTCCGAGTTTTACTTTCATGTAACTAATTATGACAATTAACTAATTATGTAATTACATTTTAGTTTTAATTATAATTTCTAGTCGTTTTATTAAATTGACTGTGCATCATTAATTTTACATTGATTCAATTGTTCACAGTTATAATAATATACCCTTGTGGGACAGGGTAATTTTATATTGGTTTTCAGGAGAACCAGACACCATGCAGACTTTCACGTGACAGTACAGCTCAGTCCTGTTTAACAGGAGAGCCAGACACCGCCCAGGCTTAACCCAAGCAGTATAGCTCAATCCTACTAGCAAGAGAGCCAGATAATACCCAGGTTTAAAATTTGTAGCCCAAATAGTATGGCTCAATATCGTTTCCAGGAGAACCAGATATGATCCAGGCTTAAACTTGAATCCCGCTTCACAGGAGAACCAAACACCGTATAGGCTTTAACGCTACAATCTGAATAGTACAACTCAGTCCTGTGGCGCAACCACGTAGGTAACAAACACCCTGGTGGACCATTCGCACCATCCATATACACATTCACGTCACATGTATAGTTATTCCAATCAATGATCGCGTGAATCAATTATGCACAGCACGAACAGGCCAAAGTTGACGTATTTCGCCTACACAACAGGCAAACTCATTAATGTTAGCAATCGTTATATGCTTTACAATGTCCCAATGACAGTGACCCTTGAGAACACTGAAAAGCAACCACTAGTATGAATGAAATCGGTTAACCAACAAATCAATTTTGCCCATGAACAGTCAGCAAAACTTGCCAAAGTAATGCCGAACCATCCACAATATCAATGGCAAACCTCCAGTCTCATATGAGACCTTCAGCTCTACATAGCAATATATTGATTTAATAGTTAATCGTAAAACTTCTGTATATTAGTGTAGGGACTTGATGAGGAAAATATCTCTTTGCTTCACTTTAATTGTAAACTTTATCTTTGTATAGTAAGATAACATAGATATGTATGTTACTTTCTATTGTATTCACTGCTTGACTCAATTTCATTAGTCATAGAATACAGTTTGTGTAGTAATTTAAATGGTTGCAAGAGATTTCATAGAAATACTGTTTGAAAGTCACTCACAACCTTGGTACTGAAGAGATGGCGAGACTATAATTTATGGACGAACCAATCAGGTGTAAGATAACAGGTCTCGCATTTTGGCGCGAAATTCACTCATCCATTAGGATAAATAGAGTTTCGGCATTATAGCTGACGTCAGTTCGTGATGAAAACCCTAAATCGAAGTCCTGACTCTAACCATCGACTGTAAATCATAATTGTAATTCCTCACACTGGTTTATAACCCTCATTTGGTCCTCGTTATTAGGTGAACACTGTCGAAGTCACTTTAGCGTCGCTCAAAGCTCGTCCATAAATTATAATCCCACCGATATTCATCTAAGGTAAATAAATGTCCCATACGTGTAAACGTTGAAAAACCAACCGTAATAACAGTTTTCTTACTATTTTCTCAACAAGTTGTGAAAGTTCACATCTACCATATTCTTCTTTACTAATCTTCATTCTATTTAACATTACCTAATATTCCGTATATGATTGTGTTGTTGTTGTTGTTGTTGAGTTATCCTCTGTTTTAATATACAATTACGTGATATTGAAATGTAAGTCATTCATTATCATTATCTTTGTATAGTTACAATATTGTACTTACATGATCATATTTAATTCATGTAACAATAAGAAGTTATATTTCAATAGACCAATTCATCTATACATTATCGTTTCATGTATGTTCTCTATAGAGAACAAAGTATTGTCAAATTAGAAGAAATTCATTCCATATAACTAATTGATGAATTGTTTATTATTGGATAAAGTAATTGAGAAAGGGGAAATGATAATAAAACTCATATTAATAATACATAATAATGCAATAAATTTGAGATATATTTTTCTATGGAAACCTTTATTGTCATACATCATTTGCTTTCATGTTATCTTATTCTGTTATGGCCACATGTGTGTGCATGTGTGTGTGTACACACAAAGAATGAAGATGCATAGAGAATTAATACTTTTTAAAAAGTGGAAATAATCTGATAGGTATTTTCTTAATTTATTATTTTTCTGTTCCCGGGTTGAAATTAACCACATAACCATTTATACTAAAGAAGTACTGAGGAAATGAGCGAGACCGATTTTGGGTTCGATTCTGGCGTGCAAGGTCGTGGATGTGCATTGCTGAGGAGTCTCATACTAAAATGAAACGACTTTTCAGGTTTTCCATGGTGGTCTAACTTAAATCGGTTCATTATTTGAATTGAAGAATTATTTCGTGGACACATAGACGCATAATCGCTACAAGGAGCAAATATAAGACATTTAAGTCTCATAGCTGGCTCTTTATACTTACATTAGCGAGTTGACAATCAATTAGTTACGTTTCCAACTTCTGTTAATTTATTATATCTCAGGGTATTTGATATGACAATTAATAAAGGCCAACTATGAACTGTTGTAAAAGAATGCCTCCAAATGCCCTGATACGGTCAAGAGTGGGGAGAGTCAGCTCTCCCTCTCCAAATCCTCTCATATAGCCAGGCGTATACAGCCACCGCCAGGGAAGACCTACTCACTGACTTCTCTTGGCACTACTGTTGTTTACGGAATTGAGAAGACGGAAAGAATGTCCGGTGCATTAACCGGGTTGATGGACACAGAGAGTCTATACTTAGGGGAGTTGGAAAACACCGATTCCAAACCAATGGTGCACATGAGCCCCAGGATCCTAATGGAACAAATGGAGTATGAACCTATCATTGGTTACCGGCTACTATGGGACTGCATCTCCTAACGTTGCTTCACTGCCTTGTGGATTAAACCTTCAGGTCGAAGGCTCCGGGTGTGGTCCCCTAACAAAACCACCTTCTTCGATCTGGGTACCGAGGTAGTATCACATCCTATACACAAATCAAGTGACTTATGTGGCACATATGTATTGGGCGCTCCTTTGTACCAAGATTTATGTGTTCAAATAAATGAATAAATAAATAAAAAGAATAAAATCCGAAGTATAAATTCTCTGAGAACTGTTAAGGTTTCACACTTCAATTTATAAGATTCGTGTATATTTTTTGTTTTGTTATTAAACAGTTTCTATTGAAGTTATGAAGGAATGTTACCGTAAAAACCATCAGTGAAAAAATCTTCCCTATCTGAATGTCAAATAGACTAATAAGTATGTGTGTTTACTTTAATAGTCTTGTGTAGTTTTATGTGGAAAATTTACATTCTCACTAAACTAGATAGAAAATGATATATATTGTAAGTTTTCATCTGATTAGACGTTACTTCCTATGCAAAAATCTACATCAATTATAAAGTGATAAACATTTTTATGCTATTTACAAAAACAAACTCTTTAATACTAAATCATCCATGATATGGAAAGAGTAAAGTTTACAATTATTAGGTTCTTTGAGGAAACTATTAATTAATTGTTATATCCGAATGAGAATAATGAACGGTAACTGTCGGAATCCATTTCTGGACTATTACTATACATATACTTTTTATCGTATAATTGTTAAGCAACTAAACTATTCATATTCGTGTTCCTCTTATCGTAAGCTTTATTTTGACTTATGAACTGTTCTCATACGATTTACCATTCTTGAGTTATACCCAGTCTATTAATTACAGTCTCCCACATTCATAGCCACATTTGGCCAAATCTTGTACAAATTTTGTTTCCTATTTTATGGTACGATGTAATCTGTTTGGTCTGTATATAAACCCAGTATGTTCGAAATATAGGATTCATATCTCAGAGGCTAATATTGATGTTTCTGGACTTAACAGGCAGGGCTAGGAGGGGAGCGGGACCGGTAAGGACTGTAGTCTGTTCGTACTTGTTTTATACGTCATTAGTCCGGTCGATAATTCACTGTTCTCTAATTGGCGGTATCATCAATAGGGCATAGGGCCTAACATTAATAAGTTATCGACTTCAATTAGAAAGATTAACCAAGTACTACATAGTGAATGTTATATACATTCCAACCATTAAAATTCAGGATATAGTGAACAGATATTTCATCCGAGCATGGTGCTCCTCAGTAAAGAGTATTCACAGCCCGCAGGGGATTGGACACAAGACCCTTAAATCCGTCGATGAACTCTTTATCTTCATACTACAGAGTATGCATCCATTCGAAATGGGTGTGTGATTTAATAACATCATCCAGTAATATAGCATAAACTTCGTTCATATGTGGAAATTGTAGCTTATCAACATGAATTTTTATAGTTTGTTTCATAAATAAGGTATGTTTGGATTATCATATAGTTGTTTTTGGAAATTTCATCTTCAGATTCAACAGTAATATAACATTCATTACCTTGATCTTATTTACCATATAGCCACTGACAATGTCAATTTTAATACTTACTTACATTGGGCTTTTCCTTCTGTGCGCGTATTGGCATAACAAGGCAGTAAATAAACATAGAGGTGTTTATTATTTTAAAGTACAAAGTCAGTCTAACTAATTAACCAGATCCATCAACGAAAGCGAAAATGAAAATCCTTACTAATAACGGACTACTCTTTGGATATATCAATAGCTACTTGAACTCAGTAACTCAGTGCATAATGGTTTGGCGTTTGAAGAATTAATAGAATTCTTCGAGTCTCAGTTTGAACATCAACCGTAGAATGCAAGTTGAATATTCATAGATTCTTTGTTAAATGTAGTACAATAATCATTTCAATGCTAACTTCTTCACTATACTGTTTCTATCAATATAAATTGAATGTTAACTTACTTCCTTACTCCTGTTACTCCTCGTGAAGGAGTATAGACCGCCAACCAGCATTCTCCATCCAACTCTGTCCTGAGCAATCCTTTCCAGCACTTCCCAGTTGTTATTCATCCTTTTCATATCTGCTTCTATTTCCCGACATATTGTGTTCCTTGGCCTTCCTCTTTTCCTCTTTCCTTTAGGATCCCAAGTTAGGGTTTGCCTTGTGATGCAGTTTGATGATTTGCGTAATGTATGTCCTATCCATTTCCATCGTCTTTTACTAATTTCCTCTTCAGCTGGAAGCTGGTTTTTTCTCTCCCACAGTAGGCTGTTGCTGATGATATCCGGCCAGTGGATGTTGAGTATCTTGCGTAGACCTTCTTGATGATGATTGTAGTAGTTCTCCAAGTTTCAGCTTCATACAGTAGAACTGCCTTGACATTTGTATTGAAGATTCTCACTTTGATATTGGTTGAAAGTTGTTTTGAGTTCCATATGTTCTTCAGTCGTAGGAATGCAGCTCTTACTTTGCCAATCCTCACCTTTACGTCTTCATCTGATCCTCCTTGTTCATGAATGATGCTTCCCAGGTATGTGAAGGATTCTACATCTTCCAGAGTTTTACCATCAAGTGTGATTGGGTTAGTGTTCGAAAATGCTAACTCAAATGTTAAAGAGAATGTATATTTTTGAATTATGTAATAAACGTTTTAACTAGTAAAATAATGAGTAAAATCTTGATCGAAAAAAAACGAAGAACAATGACTTAGAACGTTGTTAATTAATGGATACTGTGGAAATCAAATTATTGACGTAAGCTCTACAACATAAACTAGTGTCAAAATATAACACAGCTAATCAAGAACAAAATTTATTTGTCTAAGGAAAGTAATTTACGTAGATCCAAAATATTTACCATAGAAATAAATTTGATTAAATGCCACTTGAAAAAAAAATAGATAATTGTAGAATACAAGCCTTGTATCTAAGTTACTTATTACTTCATATCTGTGGCAATCATTTCGGCAACACAATGTATAACCTGAAAATATGAATATATTTGGGTTCACTAACTGGAATTGAAGATTCGCTGCCTCTTCTAGTTGTGTAAAATAATCTAAAAGAATCATTACGTAATCAGTTACCTGTAATGTAATCAAATGACGTTTAATAACACGTACAGGGAAATTCAACTTATTATACTTAGCTTTGTTAGGGATCTTAAAATGTGAATAAACAGTTGTTGTGTTTAGTATTGGATTATAATGAAATAATTTTTGTTTTAATTTATAAGTTAACGTTTTTCACACGTAGTAGTTCATTCTTTAATTTGAACATGGTATCTACTGATTTGAACACCAGGATTATATATCCCAGAAAAGTAATGATTATTAGTATTTTCGATGGTTGAGATCATGAGTCAATTGAAGCTAGACCACTATGGAAAACCTGTTGTAAGCAATGGACGGCGGTTTCGTCCTATTTTGTGACTCCTCAGCAGTGCACATCCACGATCCCGCCTCGTAGGACTTAGAGTTTAGAGCTTCCACATAAACAAATTCATGTACATTTAAAAACATTTATATATTTCTTTTTTATACAGTTCATCAATGTATCTATGTTACATTAATTTACAGCATAAATCAGTGAATAGTAAATGTGTGTAGCACTATAGTTTAATATCAGTGCTTATTTTCAATTGATCGATATATAATTGTATCATTCTAGTTTGATTTATTAATCAGTTCTATTTTGTATATTATACATCAACAATTGAACTTACAATAAATACAGTATGAGGATTTGTGGAGATTGTAGTAATTTTCCTCGTTGAATTCATGAGTCGATCTAAGCCAGCTCATTGTTGTAGAGGTAAAGTGTTCGCAATCGAGACCAAAGGTCCTAAGTTTAAGTCCCGAGTGTAGGACCGTGGATGTGGATTGGTAGGGAGTCATGTACTAAGACGAAACAATCGTATTCAATAGTAGTCTAGCTTAGATCAACTCATGAATTCAACCACTAGAATTATTTTTGTCAACTAGAAGAAGAAAGTAAAATTAACTAATTTCTCCAACTTTTTTCTGATTCTATTTTCTGCATTGTTTAATGAATGTTAAAAATTCAAAAAAACTGTGTCGCCTATTAGTTGTTGAATAAGATGATATCATTAGCATAGGAGATTTTGGATGTCACGGGGGCGGGATCGTGGACACACACTACTGACGAGTCCCGTACTAGGATGAAACGGCCGTCCAGTGCTTACGACAGGTTTTCCATGGTGGTCTAGCTTCAACTGACTCGCGATTTCAATTATTGAAATTTTTAAAATCTCCACAAAACCCCTTCTGACAGTTATGTATGTACATGTTTTGAATAGTTTGGTTGATATCATTATGGTAAAAATGACTTTAGGTGAATTTTCATATATGAGTTAATAACTGTACATGTCATATTCAATCGTATACTGTTATTTGTTTTTTTGTAGTTAAATTATCTCCAGGGTATAGTCCTTTCCATAGTTTCAGCATTTGATTTTCTACTCGGAGTTGAAGAAGGGAATATTTCACGGGAACTAAGGACGATTAGGAAGTTGGTGTTTAAGCGTTTAAGTAAAACATATATATATATATATATATATATATATATATATATATATATATGACCACTAAGTTGATCTAAATAAAGCAAATCACTGAAGAAACATCTTGGCCAACAGAAAATTTGTTGTAATTGCAAACCAATATTTAAATGTAATTTTTATCACTAACTAGTGTCAACTGAATGGTCAAAAGAAAACCAACTGGGCATTGCTCTATTTGAGATTATTATTTTCTATTATTTTTTCCTACCCTTACACTCAAACTTCATCTTGGAAACTATTGACACACACTTTGAATACATCGTTTTTTCTATCATATATTATTGTTGGACGAATTTTTCCAGGAAAAAATCAATAAGATTTCCGTAAACAAAATATAGTTCTTCCTATTCTACTACTACTGATAATAATAATACCATTATTATCAGTACTATTATTAATATACCGCTTGCGTGACCATACTTATATACACAATCACTAAAATGATTTCTAAGAAAAAAGCCAATAAATGATTCTCATAAAAGCAACATAGAATAAGAATGTCAGTAATTGTAAACAACTTTTTATATTGACTTAAATTACTTGTGAGTAAATTAAGTAGACAAAATTCTTTGTAATCTTGTTTCATACTAAATGGACAGATGGTGAGTAGTAGTGTTTACTTTTTCATTCAATTTAATCAACTCATCGCTATACACGATGAGTTTCTGTATTTACACTGTAAACTCCAAGTTTATGTGTACAGCCCCCAAATACGGCCGACAGTTGGAAGAGTCAGCTCCTCCTCATGAAATGCTATCACATGGCCACGCGCATAAAACCACTGCCAGGGAAGTCCTACTCACTGACTTCCCGTCGTGAGGGTGTTGTTTGCGAAATTGAGAGGACGAAAAGCGAATGCCTGGAGCTTTAACCAGGTTGGTGGATATTGAGGATCCACCTAGGGGAGTTGGAAAACACTGATTACAAACCGATGATGCACATAAGCTCCAGGATCCTAGGGAAACAAATAGTGTCTTATCACTGGCTATCATGGGACTGCATCTCCTGACGTTGCCTTGTGGATTAGATCTTTAGGTTGAAGGCTCCCAGTGTGGCCTCACAAGTAAACCACCTTCTTCGGTTTGGGCACCGGGACAATATCCCAGCCCTCTTTAATAAGTTAATGTTTCATCAGATAGTTCAAAACCTGTTAAACTTAGTCTTCTTAATAAATTATACTCAAATTTTATTCGTAATTCCAATACTTGACTTAGCAAACAATAAGAACCAAACGGGATTTCATCTGTTTGTAAATCATTCAAAAATATAATCACCTCAATCGATATCATATCAGAGGGGTTTTGTGGATATTGTAGTAATTTTAATGGTTAAGAACATTAGTCAATTGAAACTAGACCACCATGGAAAACCTGGAAGCATTAGATGGTCATTTCGTCCTATTGTGGGACTCCTCAGTAGTGCGCATCTATGACCCAAGACCTATCAGTCTCGCGCGCGAGCGTTTAACCTCTAGACCAATGAGCCAACCGGTATCCAATGGTGTGAATGTCTAACTTCAACCAATCCTTTGAAATTTGTTTACAATTTCTTTGTCGTCAATTGAAATTCAGTTTAAAGCTACGATAGTAAATGATAGACATTTTTTTAAAAATTAATGGTTTGTTTTCTTTTAACAAAGAAATAAAGAATTTATGATCGATTAACCAAAGTTCTTTGTCATTTTAGTTGTCTAGGTCACTAGTATTTTACATTATCTATTTAAGTCAATACTCAAAAACTCATTGTATAAAATGAGTCCTAATCATAGGTTTGTTTATTAAAGATACCCATTGTGAAAAATTAGAAGAATTCTTTTCATTTAGATCGTTGTGGTTTTAATGTTTTATGATGAAGTCTATTTATTCACATTTGACCTTCTATTTCCAATGTTGAACTATGGATAAGGCTTTTGTTATCGTATTTTTTATTATTATTCTTACTACTATCAGTATACCGGTCTTCCTACTATCAACTTGTACTTTTACATCTTATGTGAGGTCACCTATTCTATTTCATTGTGATTATAGACTCAAATTGCCGTGATTAGTTTAACGTTTTCGTATAACTATTCATGTTTATTAGAGTAAATGCTGATGACGATCTAATTGTGAACAATTGGTGGCTTATAGGTTTGTTTATTTGTATGTTTTACATATGAAAATGTTAAGATTAAAAGTTTTTAGTATCTTGCACACATTTACTTTCTTAAATAGTTTTAAATGGAATCAATTCGATTAGCAATGAATTGTCCAGTGTTATTGAATAAACAAGCAGAAAACAGGTAACAGGATAATATGAAATTATTTCATTAAGTAGTTTCTTATTAACTGCTTACAACGAAAGTAAAAATACTATTGAAAGGGTTTTTGTAGATATTATAGTAATTTTAATAGTTGAGATGATGAGTCAATTGAAGCTAGACCATCATAGAAAACCTAGAAGCATTGGACAGCTCAATTTCGTGGATTGTTCTTAAAAAAAAATACGGACTATGTATTTTACATTATAATATCAGGAATGTTCTCATCAACGGAGATTAATAAAAGGAGAATGTTAAGTCTTAAAAGTGATAATTATATGTGACCTAATGTGAACAATCGACCATTTTATCATTATTATTATTACGAACTAAAGTATTTCCAAGTGTGTTCGTTGTTCTGTAATATGCTTTAATTCTGTATTGTTTTGAAATTCTTTGGAGCTCTTTTGTTGTACCATGGCGGTATAGTAAAACTGAAGTACCAATCCATGGTATATCACTCTAATCATTATTAAGCAGTGAAACATCTTGCACTTCTAATAATAAGGATTTCATGATTAGACCAAACGGTTAAAAAAAACATCTGTCAGAAAGAATATTATCGTTCTCTAGTAAACCACTAATGAATTCTAAGCATTTATCAATAGGAATACTAGTGTATAATGAAACAACATCATACCTTACCATGACTTTATTCTTTTCGATAATTAATTCCGATACTTTATATTTAAGGTCATAGGAATTTTTAATTATATTGTGTAAGTTGTAGTGCCTTTAATATGGTGCTCAGGTATTTCGATAATTCATGTGTTGGTGTGTTCGTGAAGTTTACTATAGGTTTTAGAGGGATGTCCGGTTTATGAATTTTAAGTAAATCATAAAACCGTGAAGTATTGCATGATATGGTATAGACGAGACGTTTCACTGCCTAATAATAATTAGGATGAAATACCATGGATTGTACTTCAGTTTTACCATAACGCCATGGTACAACAAAAGAACTCCAGAGAATTTGAAAACAAAACAGAATTAAAGTATATTACAAAACAACGAACATACTTCGAAATACTTTAGTTCGCCTAAAAGAAAAAAAATCCTCTTTATGTCAACACAGAACTGCGTCTACAAGTTAGGTTGTGTCGATTGTGATGCCTTCTATATTGGAGGGTCATCTCACGAAATCCTGATTCGAGCCAAAGAACATCTTAAGTATACAAAGAGATCACCTAATAATCCCGTAGAACTGAATAGACTTCAAATTAAATCGGTAATAGCAGTTCACGGCATTTTCAACAACCACCAAATCGATTTCAAAAGCATCAAAATATTACAAAAAGGTTTTTCCAATTACAAAGAAAGGAGAGTAGTTGAAGCTTTCCATATAATGCTTAACCCTACTGCTCTCATTAGAAAAGAAGGTTTCACAATACATCCGACTTGGACTATCTATCCAAACTGCCATGTTTGATATTAATTATTCACATTTCACATTATTGTCTTGCATACAGATTAAGCTCTATCCTTTCTCAAAACAAAGGTCACACTTTTTCATCGCTAACCTTGCACACATATACACACACAAATTTGCATACATGTCGCTTATAAATCACCTTGACCGTAATGGTATGACGTTGATTTGTTCAGACCTGTTTTTTGATTGGCCGTGCCTAACATTCTTGATGTGTTCCTCTGTACTATTAAAAGTTGGATTAATTTAGTATTGGTTAATTGTTTCCTGAAGAAGTTGCTTACACCAGATCACGAAACGTCAGAAAATGTAATTTTTCTACTCATTAGTATATTACACGAATGTTGATTTATTCATAATAATCTGGCCAATGCTCAATTTATTCGAATTTTTCAACTCAAACTTTGGTAATGATCCTCCTGAATAGTGATTCAAATTAACACATTCTCATACGAAAATCAGTGAAGACCAAATGGAAGGCAAAATCGAAATTCCCGAGATAAATTGATAGATTTCTAGAATTGTTGTACAAATTGGGAGATCAATCTCATCACTGGGTGTTGTAAATTTGTAATTTCAATTAGTGATATGTAACTTCCATTAGTTCTGAAAGTTATTTGTTGAACCAGTCATTCAAGTCTAACCTCCCTTCAACCGAAATTGAGTAGGTAAAATGATTGGAATGCATCAGAGAACATCAACCGAATCTGTCGACAAATGATATTAGATCCAGTAGTTATCATGCTTATTACTACAGACGTGAATGTTAAGTTAAATAATAAGTACAAGTGATCTATAAAATATGTGAATTTCAAGTAGACTTAAGATAAACTTAACAATATCTTTGTTATTAGAAATAATTTTATTAATATATCTGTGATATACTGACGAAGTATAACATTTGCATATTAGAAATCATTAAGAAATGCGTTTGTTGCATGGATTCAATATGCCTTTTCTAACATGCACTTTGTAATCATTAGTTATTTCAATAATTGAGATCATGAGTCAATTGAAGCTAGGCCACTATGGAAAACCTAGACGCACTGGACAGCCGTTTTTCATTTTATTGTGGGACTATATTCTTCTTTGGTCAACTTTGAACAGTCTGAATATTTCAATTGGTTTGTTTCTGTTTCTATGATCGTCCTGATCACATTTCATTTCAATTTCAGCGTTTTATTTTATCATGCTCAATCATCCGTTCTCAATGATAATTTCACTTTTGATGAATACTTAAGCCTAGAACAATTAGTCTCTTTGATAAATTACGATAATGCAATGAGAAGATGAAGTTTAGTGTGATATATTTGCGCAATACATTTCGAACAATCTGATCACACATTATATACTTGTTAAGAACATTTATAATATGAAAATTATAAGGTCAACTAGACAGGTTAAGGGTAAGTCATAACAAAGGAAAAATATTAAAGTACACAAAAAGCAAATGTGATTACCACTCTGGATAATAAATCAGTATTACCAGGGTAGGTTAAGTGTAAGGACAAATTGTTTTTGAACACATTAAGGAGGTTTCAATTTCCGTATAGCCAATGCTTCAATTAACCTTAGTATATGTCCTTGAATGCTTTTGTACAACACAACAAATGCTGATTTGATGTCAACCTTATGACCCGTCTCAATCAAATACTTAAGGCATTAACAACCAAACGATTATTAGTTTCCATGTTTGTTTTTAAAAAAAAGATTTTTTAAATACTTTTATTTATCCTACCTCCCTGTCACCATGTCTAACAGAAGTTTATTATCAGTATTATTATCATCCTGTTATAATAAGTATATATATTTGCGATTTTAAAAATGAATTCGCCAAAAAGGGAACTCTTGACTGAACCAATCTTTCTTATCTAATGTCTTAATGGGTGTATTCCGTTTACTATTTGATATATATCATACAACAACTTATGTGGTCGAGTTAATCTTTTAATTCAGTTTTCATAACCACGACCTACTTATTCTATAAGATTCGTTAGTGTAGTGAGAAGGCGAAGATTATCAGAACTATGTGGTGATATATATTATCGAAATATATTATATACTTGTTAAGAACCTTTATATTATAAAAATAAAAGGTCAACTAAACTAGAAATGGAGGGTAAGATGAGATAAGGGTAATAACGAAATAATGTGAAAACAATTTGAAACCTCATCATTCTGAATAATAAGCTAATATTACCAGGGTAAGTTTAATTTGAGTACAAACTGCTTTTGAACACATATAGGGGGTTTGAGTTTTCGTACGGTTAAGGCTTCAATAAACCTTAGTATATGCCCTTTTACACTTTTGTACAACACTACAAATGCCGAGTTAAGATCAATCTTATGACCTGTTTCATTTATGTGTTTGGCAATATTCTATAAATCTTGTTACATTATGTCTATATTGAGAATCTTCGTATTGGATAGATATATGTAAATCAAGACAAAATTCAGTCCACAATATTCAAAATGAGGTTATTCAAATAATGATAATAATCATAGTAAAATTCATTTCTCAATTTTAAATTGACATAAACCAGTTTAAAACTATATACCAATATGACTTTTCAAGCTAATGAATAAATCTTATGAAATTGAGAGGACGAAAAGAGAATGTCCGGTGCATTAACCGGGTTGATGGACACAGAGAGTCTACACTTAGGGGAGTTGGAAAACACCGACTCCAAACCATTGGTGCACAGGGGCTCCAGTATCCTGAAGGAACAAATGATATATGAACCAATAATTGGTCACTGGCTACTATGGGACTGCATCTCCTGACGTTGCTTCACTGCCTTATGGTGCCTCCTTGTACCAATGTTTATATGTTTCAATAAATAAATAAATAAATAAATGATATTTGGTCATGGATAATCCATACTTACATAGGTATACAACATAGAATTTTATTATAAAAACAAAGTCATCTAACTTGGTAACAGAAAGGATTGAATCGTGATATGTCCGATATTATATCCAACATAAATGTTAAATAATTTACTATCTGAAATTTCGTTTTATTATGTAAGGTGAAAAAAAAACCCCAACCAACCAACCAAACAAACAATAACTGTCTTTCTAATGTCTTTTAAAGCTGACTATCTATTGCTGATTGGTTTTTATTCAAGGTCAGTAATAATAATGACTTGTTTAATATCCAATCCTATTAGTTAATATATAAGGTTATTGTTACATTATTGAACATGAAATTTAATGATAACAATTTGATTGCACATAATGAATGAACTTGAAACTTTAGTTTCATGAATCAAATTATTTATAATGTGAACTTTTAATTATTTCATTGTTTAATTTATTTTAATAAAATAAAGATCTTTGTATTTCAAATGGTGGGAAATTGTCAAAGTACTATTCTGATTGAACTAAAAGATATCACTGTCAATTAGATGAAATAGACTATCAAGTTATCGTGATAATTCGATAATTACATTTCAATAATAATGTAGGGTCAGTGAAATATCACTAAGCCCTAGCCAAATCATCCGGCGGTTGGGTTACTGAATATCGAACTGATCATCGATCCTCGTCGAAGTCAAGGACGACCAATGCGCATCAGTTAATCGTACGCCATGGACTGGCCCATACGGTGGTGGTCTTACTTTCGCTTGTATCTGCTTTAACTAATATATTTCTGTAATAACGTCTTCTGTGTTGTACAGTCTTCAAAGCATCTATAGTACCTTGATACGTCAATGGGGTAGTCCATATAAGGTGCTGACTATGAGGTGTGATTTCGACGTTAGCTGGCTCGTCACACCATTCCCGTCTAACTTGAATAATCCTCCAATCATTCGACATAGATCATCTACGTTGGTGATCTACAGTAATTCTTCCATGTACATTTTTTGCCGAGTAGATTATTGTTTTACACAATATACAAGAGTTTCTAGATGACAATTGAAGTTATTGATTGCAGAGAGTGACCATAATTTAGTTTAGACTTATTTAACTTGAAATAGATCCATGACAATGTAACAGATTAAGTATCTCTGAGCATATTTCACAATAGCTTAGACTAAAAAGGAAAAATATTTTTAACCATGCTACTTTCTTGACGGTGAACCTGATATTGACGTCTCAAATACTTTCATATTAATTAATAAACGATCGAAGTCAAATTTGCTATCTTTTGCTGAAGCGGTTTATATGAAAAGATTAAAAAGATTCAATATCACTTTTGCTTTGTTATGATGACTTTATTTACATACATTTGTTACACTTTTTTTCCTATGACACTAATTGTAGTTTTATACTACATATCTCATTTGTACTCAGCTATTTTATGTTTTGATGGAGTTTTGTTCACTGAGCTGGAAGGTTCGATCGTAGAGCTTTCACTGTTCTTCTGAACGACATCATCTGTATAAAGTTTAGGTAATAACTTCATATAATATACAACCATAAAATTGATCTTTAATTTCATCTTTAAAGAATTTGGATTCTATGCTCTTAGTTTTCATTATCCGAAATGTCCACATTAAACGTCACTTTTAGCTTTTTTCATACTTATTACTTACTTACGCCTGTTACTCACAATGGAGCATAGGCCGCCGACCAGCATTCTCCAATCCACTCTGTCCTGAGCCTTCTTTTCTAGCTCCATCTAATTCTTGTTCATTTTTCTCATGTCTATCTCCATTTCCCAGCGTAATGTGTTCTTTGGTATTCCACTTTTCCTTTGGCATTGAGGATTCCAGTTGAGGGCTTGTCTTGTCACTCAGTTGAATGCATTCCTCATTGTGTGTCCTATCCACTTCCAGCACTTCTTTCTAATTTCTTCCTCTGTTGGGATCTGATTTGTTGTCTCCCACAATAGGTTGTTGTTGATAGTGTCCAGCCAACGGATACGAAATATTTTGCTTAGGCAACTGTTAATAAACACTTGTATCTTCCAGATGATGGCTTTCGTAGTTCTCTAAGTTTCCACCCCATACAGTAGAACTGTCTTGACATTTGTATTGAAAATTCTGACCTTGGTGTTGGTTGACAGTTGCTTTGAGTTCCAGATGTTCCTCAGTTGTAAATATGCTGCTCTTGCTTTGCCGATCCGCGCCTTCACACCTGCATCAGATAAACCATGTTCATCGATGATGCTGGCCAAATATGTAAAGGTTTTTACATCTTCCATATCTTCTCCGTCAATTGTGATTGGATTGGTGCATGCTGTGTTGTATCGGAGAATCCTGCTTTTCCCATTGTGTATATTGAGACCCACTGCTGCTGAGGCTGCTACTACACTGGTCTTCTTCTCCTGCATTTGTTGTTGCATTTGGGATAGAAGGGCCAGATCATATGCGAAGTCGAGATCGTCCAGCTGCATCCTGGCTGTCCACTGCATCCCGCGCTTCCCTTCAGATGTTGACGTCTTCATGATCCAGTCGATCACCAGAAGAGAAAGGGTGAGAGTAAGCAACCTTGCCTGACACCGGTCTCTACTTCGAACGAGTCTGTCAACTGTCCTCCATGCACAATTTTGCAGTTTAGTCCATCATAGGAATTCCGTATGATATTGACCATCTTCTGAGACACGCCGTAGTGTTGAAGAAGCTTCTATGGTGTTGTCCTGTCCACGCTATCAAATGGTTTCTCGTAATCAATGAAGTTGATATAGAGTGATGAATTCCTGTCAGTTGATTATTCCACAATGATCCGTAGAGTTGCGATTTGCTCAGTACACGATCTATCTTTACAGAATTCAGCTTGTTAGTCTCGAAGTTGATCGTCTACAGAGTCCTTTATTCTGTTTCACAATACCCTGTCGAAGACTTTTCCTGATATTGCGAAAAGAGTGATACCCCTGTAGCTCTCACACTAACCAGAAAAAAACTACTTCAAACACTTATTACTCCCTTTATATTAATCTTCATCGTTAACAACATTTCTGATATTATGATGTAAGGTGTTAATTATATATAGTTGATAAGAAACAAGTCTCGCACGCGAGACTGATAGGTCCTGAGTTCGAATCTTGCGGGCGGCGAGATCGTGGACATGCACTGCTGAGGAGTCCCATACTTGGACGAAACGGCCGTCCAGTGCTTACAACAGGTCTTCCATGGTGGTCTAGCTTAAATTGACACATGACTCCAACTATTGAAATTACTAAAATCTCCGCAAAACTCCTTCTGATAATACCTCAATAAATAAATAAATAAAATAAAATTCTCTACAGTTTCATGGCTCAGTTTAAGCCAATTGTTCAAAGAATAAACAAATCAATAAACCAAATGAACCAAAGTTTAAGTTAAACAAAGTAAAGATATTCAGTACAACTAAAAATAGTTCTAAACAAGTCAATAACATATCACTCCAATCAAATTAGATTGTATATGGCGTTCTAATTGTATGTATTTGTGTTGTATAATATTAATATGTATGAAAAATGTGAATACGTGGAATTGAGTTTTTATATATAACAATGATGTAAAGTGTCAATAGAATCAGATTTCGTAGCTTAGATAGATGGTCCAAGTCAGATAGTCAGTAAGACCTTGTTTTCTATTTAAGGCAGGAAAGTTTTATCATTTGAAAGAGTACTTTGGTTTTTTAATTAAATAATTTTAACTATCGATTTGATGCTTATTGTAATTGGTGTTTACTTCTATTGTTGATCTAATTTTCAGTCTTTTAAGTTTCAAAGAATTATTAAGTAGTTTATATTTGTACCTAAGATGTTCTTTGACTCGAGTTGAGATTTCATGGCATGATTCTTCAATATCGAAGGTATCACAAATGATACATCCTAATTTGTATACTCAATTCTGTGTTGACATAAAAGGTATCTTATCCTTTATATGAACTAAGACAATTCGACGTATGTTCGTTGTTTTGTAATATATACTTTAATTCTATATTGTTTTAAAAATCTATAGCATTCTTCTATTGTAGTAGAGTTACGGTACCGATTTAAGTTATTTCATTCAAACTAATACTTGATAATGAATTACCTCATTTTACAACATTCTTAACAATATTCATAGGAAAATTATTAAATTATAAAATTTTAACGCTTTACATTTGTACCGTTTGCTCAACATTATAAAGTGAGATGTTAGTTAGGTAGGCTAATACTTCTCTTGAAATAACCAATTTTATAGAAACAGATAGCGTAACTTATGTTACATCCCGATGAAAATAATGAATGTTAAATGATGGAATCTATTTCTGGATTCTTACTATAAACATACGTTTAGTGTATGATTGTTAAGTTACTAAACTATTCATATTCGTGTTCCTTTACTCATTAGATATATTTTCATTCATGAATATTCATTCTACGAATTAATATTATTGAGTTATAAACAGTATATCACATATTATATTGCACAATTAGAGATATATTTAAAACATAGAATACAAACCTTGATTCACATGACGGTGTACGAAGTAGTGAACGTACACTACATTCCCACTTCTAAAATTATCGTTTTACAAAAATAATAACAAACCTTTCAACTTTCCTTCCTGCAAAAACATACAATATATATATAAATACAATAAGGAAAACGAAAATTCCGAGATAGGAATATGGAAAACTGAAAGCGACAGACTGACTGTAGCTTTGTGCAGTCGCTCCAAATACCCGTTCACCTCATACTCTTCTTCATCCTCCCTCACCTACTCATCCTCCTCCTAAACCTACTCCTACTCCTCCCAATCCTAATCCTCTTCTTCATCATATTCCATATCATACACATCAAATACACCCTCCTCCGCTTCTACTTCTTCTTCTTCTTCTTCTTCTTATTCTTCTACTTCTTCTTCTTCACCATCATTATCATCATCATCATCATCATCATCATCATCTTCATCATATTCATCATATTCATCATATTCATCATATTCATCATATTCATCATACTCATCCCCACCAACCACATCCACTCTACATGAACACGGAATCGGCACACTCACATTGACCGATTGAGTGGTGTGTGAATATCAGGTAGTCGACTGATCGATTGGTGAATTGTCGATGTGAGATTAGAGTGATGGGAAGTGTGTGTCAATGAGGCAATGATGACGGTGATTGTGTGAAGTGAGTATGTGGTGTTGTATGGGTGTGATGACGTGAGAGGAGGCGGTGGTATGTGTGGTTGAGTTTGAGTTTGAGGTATGTGTGTGTGGACACAGAGTTGTGAATGTGGCAGACTGAATGCGACAGACTGACTGTAGGTGTGTGCAGTCGCTACGTATCACTGTACGAGGAGGGTGAGTATTGTTTGGTCAAAGGCCGTTGCGCCCGATGGGGGCTCGAACCCCCGACCCTCAGATTAAAAGTCTGATGCTCTACCGACTGAGCTAACCGGGCTCGACTGTTCGGCGCCGCTTGTCACACACATCAAAACCACCTCACACAACACACATGCACACTCACTCAAACAACACCATCTCAATCATCATACACCCTACAACTAACACCAAGCCACACTCAACATCCTCTCACACAATCGCACACACACGCACACACAAACAAACAATCACTCAGTCAATCAACCAGACATAAATCGAGACGCGGCTCTGTGCACACACTCACACACACTCACAATAACACACACAACACACACACACAACACACAACACACACACACACTTGCTTCTCCATTGGGAATCTCTACCGAACTACTCCGATCACCATACTGTTATAACTTGTGACCGCCGGTTATTGTGCAGTGACTTATCGATCGGATCAATAACGCGTAAAATACGTGCGAGCCGCCTAGATTCCTAATTGGTCCTGCTTTCCGCCTAGCCCAGCCAGTTTAGTCCAGAACACAAGTCTCAGCCTCTGCGATATGCATCGTTATATTACAAATATTCTGAGTTTATATACCAATCAAACAGACCACAACGTACCAATATAATATGAAACAACATTTGTACAAGAATTAGCCAGATTTGGCTGTGAATGAGGAGGTAGAAATTCATATACTGAGTATAACTCAAGAATGGTAAAACGTATAATAATAGTTTATGGGTCAAAATAAACCTTGTAATAAGAGGAATATGAATATGCATACTTTAGTTAATTAATAATTATACAATAGAAATATGCGTTTAGTATTGGTCCATAAAAGGATCCCAAAGTTATCATTCATTATGTTTATCGGGATATAACACATACACAATGTTCCATTGCAGCCATAAATGTTGCACGCCACACTCTTTAACCGTATCTGTCTTCCCACCACTACCCGTTTGTCTCCTCTACTTACACTTCCTCCGACTCCTACCACTCCTAATAGCAATCACACTCATACTGCTGCTCCCACTATTCCCACTCTTCCTGCTCTCATTCTCCAACAACTACAAATCATCCTACAACTCCTCCTTCTCCTCATCCTCTT
Organism: Schistosoma haematobium; assembly: GCF_000699445.3. NCBI lineage: Eukaryota > Metazoa > Platyhelminthes > Trematoda > Strigeidida > Schistosomatidae > Schistosoma > Schistosoma haematobium. The sequence continues at coordinate 14,850,360 of NC_067200.1, forward strand.
CTTCCTCCTCCCTCACCTACTCATCCTCCTCCTAAACCTACTCCTACTCCTCCCAATCCTAATCCTCTTCTTCATCATATTCCATATCATACACATCAAATACACCCTCCTCCGCTTCTCCTTCTTCTTCTTCTTCTTCTTATTCTTCTACTTCTTCTTCTTCACCATCATTATCATCATCATCATCATCTTCATCATATTCATCATATTCATCATATTCATCATACTCATCCCCATCAACCACATCCACTCTACATGAACACGGAATCGGCACACTCACATTGACCGATTGAGTGGTGTGTGAATATCAGGTAGTCGACTGATCGATTGGTGAATTGTCGATGTGAGATTAGAGTGATGGGAAGTGTGTGTCAATGAGGCAATGATGACGGTGATTGTGTGAAGTGAGTATGTGGTGTTGTATGGGTGTGATGACGTGAGAGGAGGCGGTGGTATGTGTGGTTGAGTTTGAGTTTGAGGTGTGTGTGTGTGGACACAGAGTTGTGAATGTGGCAGACTGAATGCGACAGACTGACTGTAGGTGTGTGCAGTCGCTACGTATCACTGTACGAGGAGGGTGAGTATTGTTTGGTCAAAGGCCGTTGCGCCCGATGGGGGCTCGAACCCCGACCCTCAGATTAAAAGTCTGATGCTCTACCGACTGAGCTAACCGGGCTCGACTGTTCGGCGCCGCTTGTCACACACATCAAAACCACCTCACACAACACACATGCACACTCACTCAAACAACACCATCTCAATCATCATACACCCTACAACTAACACCAAGCCACACTCAACATCCTCTCACACAATCGCACACACACGCACACACAAACAAACAATCACTCAGTCAATCAACCAGACATAAATCGAGACGCGGCTCTGTGCACACACTCACTCACACTCACAATAACACACACAACACACACACACACAACACACAACACACACACACACTTGCTTCTCCATTGGGAATCTCTACCGAACTACTCCGATCACCATACTGTTATAACTTGTGACCGCCGGTTATTGTGCAGTGACTTATCGATCGGATCAATAACGCGTAAAATACGTGCGAGCCGCCTAGATTCCTAATTGGTCCTGCTTTCCGCCTAGCCCAGCCAGTTTAGTCCAGAACACAAGTCTCAGCCTCTGCGATATGCATCGTTATATTACAAACATTCTGAGTTTATATACCAATCAAACAGACCACAACGTACCAATATAATATGAAACAACATTTGTACAAGAATTAGCCAGATTTGGCTGTGAATGAGGGAGGTAGAAATTCATATACTGAGTATAACTCAAGAATGGTAAAACGTATAATAATAGTTTATGGGTCAAAATAAACCTTGTAATAAGAGGAATATGAATATGCATACTTTAGTTAATTAATAATTATACAATAGAAATATGCGTTTAGTATTGGTCCATAAAAGGATCCCAAAGTTATCATTCATTATGTTTATCGGGATATAACACATACACAATGTTCCATTGCAGCCATAAATGTTGCACGCCACACTCTTTAACCGTATCTGTCTTCCCACCACTACCCGTTTGTCTCCTCTACTTACACTTCCTCCGACTCCTACCACTCCTAATAGCAATCACACTCATACTGCTGCTCCCACTATTCCCACTCTTCCTGCTCTCATTCTCCAACAACTACAAATCATCCTACAACTCCTCCTTCTCCTCATCCTCTTCTTCCTCCTCCCTCACCTACTCATCCTCCTCCTAAACCTACTCCTACTCCTCCCAATCCTAATCCTCTTCTTCATCATATTCCATATCATACACATCAAATACACCCTCCTCCGCTTCTCCTTCTTCTTCTTCTTCTTCTTCACCATCATTATCACCATCATTATCATCATCATCATCATCTTCATCATATTCATCATATTCATCATATTCATCATACTCATCCCCATCAACCACATCCACTCTACATGAACACGGAATCGGCACACTCACATTGACCGATTGAGTGGTGTGTGAATATCAGGTAGTCGACTGATCGATTGGTGAATTGTCGATGTGAGATTAGAGTGATGGGAAGTGTGTGTCAATGAGGCAATGATGACGGTGATTGTGTGAAGTGAGTATGTGGTGTTGTATGGGTGTGATGACGTGAGAGGAGGCGGTGGTATGTGTGGTTGAGTTTGAGTTTGAGGTGTGTGTGTGTGGACACAGAGTTGTGAATGTGGCAGACTGAATGCGACAGACTGACTGTAGGTGTGTGCAGTCGCTACGTATCACTGTACGAGGAGGGTGAGTATTGTTTGGTCAAAGGCCGTTGCGCCCGATGGGGGCTCGAACCCCCGACCCTCAGATTAAAAGTCTGATGCTCTACCGACTGAGCTAACCGGGCTCGACTGTTCGGCGCCGCTTGTCACACACATCAAAACCACCTCACACAACACACATGCACACTCACTCAAACAACACCATCTCAATCATCATACACCCTACAACTAACACCAAGCCACACTCAACATCCTCTCACACAATCGCACACACACGCACACACAAACAAACAATCACTCAGTCAATCAACCAGACATAAATCGAGACGCGGCTCTGTGCACACACTCACTCACACTCACAATAACACACACACACACACACACACAACACACAACACACACACACACTTGCTTCTCCATTGGGAATCTCTACCGAACTACTCCGATCACCATACTGTTATAACTTGTGACCGCCGGTTATTGTGCAGTGACTTATCGATCGGATCAATAACGCGTAAAATACGTGCGAGCCGCCTAGATTCCTAATTGGTCCTGCTTTCCGCCTAGCCCAGCCAGTTTAGTCCAGAACACAAGTCTCAGCCTCTGCGATATGCATCGTTATATTACAAACATTCTGAGTTTATATACCAATCAAACAGACCACAACGTACCAATATAATATGAAACAACATTTGTACAAGAATTAGCCAGATTTGGCTGTGAATGAGGGAGGTAGAAATTCATATACTGAGTATAACTCAAGAATGGTAAAACGTATAATAATAGTTTATGGGTCAAAATAAACCTTGTAATAAGAGGAATATGAATATGCATACTTTAGTTAATTAATAATTATACAATAGAAATATGCGTTTAGTATTGGTCCATAAAAGGATCCCAAAGTTATCATTCATTATGTTTATCGGGATATAACACATACACAATGTTCCATTGCAGCCATAAATGTTGCACGCCACACTCTTTAACCGTATCTGTCTTCCCACCACTACCCGTTTGTCTCCTCTACTTACACTTCCTCCGACTCCTACCACTCCTAATAGCAATCACACTCATACTGCTGCTCCCACTATTCCCACTCTTCCTGCTCTCATTCTCCAACAACTACAAATCATCCTACAACTCCTCCTTCTCCTCATCCTCTTCTTCCTCCTCCCTCACCTACTCATCCTCCTCCTAAACCTACTCCTACTCCTCCCAATCCTAATCCTCTTCTTCATCATATTCCATATCATACACATCAAATACACCCTCCTCCGCTTCTCCTTCTTCTTCTTCTTCTTCTTCACCATCATTATCATCATCATCATCATCATCATCATCATCATCATCTTCATCATATTCATCATATTCATCATATTCATCATACTCATCCCCACCAACCACATCCACTCTACATGAACACGGAATCGGCACACTCACATTGACCGATTGAGTGGTGTGTGAATATCAGGTAGTCGACTGATCGATTGGTGAATTGTCGATGTGAGATTAGAGTGATGGGAAGTGTGTGTCAATGAGGCAATGATGACGGTGATTGTGTGAAGTGAGTATGTGGTGTTGTATGGGTGTGATGACGTGAGAGGAGGCGGTGGTATGTGTGGTTGAGTTTGAGTTTGAGGTGTGTGTGTGTGGACACAGAGTTGTGAATGTGGCAGACTGAATGCGACAGACTGACTGTAGGTGTGTGCAGTCGCTACGTATCACTGTACGAGGAGGGTGAGTATTGTTTGGTCAAAGCCGTTGCGCCTGATGGGGGCTCGAACCCCGACCCTCAGATTAAAAGTCTGATGCTCTACCGACTGAGCTAACCGGGCTCGACTGTTCGGCGCCGCTTGTCACACACATCAAAACCACCTCACACAACACACATGCACACTCACTCAAACAACACCATCTCAATCATCATACACCCTACAACTAACACCAAGCCACACTCAACATCCTCTCACACAATCGCACACACACGCACACACAAACAAACAATCACTCAGTCAATCAACCAGACATAAATCGAGACGCGGCTCTGTGCACACACTCACACACTCACACTCACAATAACACACACACACACACACACACAACACACAACACACACACACACTTGCTTCTCCATTGGGAATCTCTACCGAACTACTCCGATCACCATACTGTTATAACTTGTGACCGCCGGTTATTGTGCAGTGACTTATCGATCGGATCAATAACGCGTAAAATACGTGCGAGCCGCCTAGATTCCTAATTGGTCCTGCTTTCCGCCTAGCCCAGCCAGTTTAGTCCAGAACACAAGTCTCAGCCTCTGCGATATGCATCGTTATATTACAAACATTCTGAGTTTATATACCAATCAAACAGACCACAACGTACCAATATAATATGAAACAACATTTGTACAAGAATTAGCCAGATTTGGCTGTGAATGAGGGAGGTAGAAATTCATATACTGAGTATAACTCAAGAATGGTAAAACGTATAATAATAGTTTATGGGTCAAAATAAACCTTGTAATAAGAGGAATATGAATATGCATACTTTAGTTAATTAATAATTATACAATAGAAATATGCGTTTAGTATTGGTCCATAAAAGGATCCCAAAGTTATCATTCATTATGTTTATCGGGATATAACACATACACAATGTTCCATTGCAGCCATAAATGTTGCACGCCACACTCTTTAACCGTATCTGTCTTCCCACCACTACCCGTTTGTCTCCTCTACTTACACTTCCTCCGACTCCTACCACTCCTAATAGCAATCACACTCATACTGCTGCTCCCACTATTCCCACTCTTCCTGCTCTCATTCTCCAACAACTACAAATCATCCTACAACTCCTCCTTCTCCTCATCCTCTTCTTCCTCCTCCCTCACCTACTCATCCTCCTCCTAAACCTACTCCTACTCCTCCCAATCCTAATCCTCTTCTTCATCATATTCCATATCATACACATCAAATACACACTCCTCCGCTTCTCCTTCTTCTTCTTCTTCTTCTTCACCATCATTATCATCATCATCATCATCATCATCATCTTCATCATATTCATCATATTCATCATATTCATCATATTCATCATACTCATCCCCATCAACCACATCCACTCTACATGAACACGGAATCGGCACACTCACATTGACCGATTGAGTGGTGTGTGAATATCAGGTAGTCGACTGATCGATTGGTGAATTGTCGATGTGAGATTAGAGTGATGGGAAGTGTGTGTCAATGAGGCAATGATGACGGTGATTGTGTGAAGTGAGTATGTGGTGTTGTATGGGTGTGATGACGTGAGAGGAGGCGGTGGTATGTGTGGTTGAGTTTGAGTTTGAGGTGTGTGTGTGTGGACACAGAGTTGTGAATGTGGCAGACTGAATGCGACAGACTGACTGTAGGTGTGTGCAGTCGCTACGTATCACTGTACGAGGAGGGTGAGTATTGTTTGGTCAGAAGCCGTTGCGCCCGATGGGGGCTCGAACCCCCGACCCTCAGATTAAAAGTCTGATGCTCTACCGACTGAGCTAACCGGGCTCGACTGTTCGGCGCCGCTTGTCACACACATCAAAACCACCTCACACAACACACATGCACACTCACTCAAACAACACCATCTCAATCATCATACACCCTACAACTAACACCAAGCCACACTCAACATCCTCTCACACAATCGCACACACACGCACACACAAACAAACAATCACTCAGTCAATCAACCAGACATAAATCGAGACGCGGCTCTGTGCACACACTCACACACACTCACAATAACACACACACAACACACACACAACACACAACACACACACACACTTGCTTCTCCATTGGGAATCTCTACCGAACTACTCCGATCACCATACTGTTATAACTTGTGACCGCCGGTTATTGTGCAGTGACTTATCGATCGGATCAATAACGCGTAAAATACGTGCGAGCCGCCTAGATTCCTAATTGGTCCTGCTTTCCGCCTAGCCCAGCCAGTTTAGTCCAGAACACAAGTCTCAGCCTCTGCGATATGCATCGTTATATTACAAACATTCTGAGTTTATATACCAATCAAACAGACCACAACGTACCAATATAATATGAAACAACATTTGTACAAGAATTAGCCAGATTTGGCTGTGAATGAGGGAGGTAGAAATTCATATACTGAGTATAACTCAAGAATGGTAAAACGTATAATAATAGTTTATGGGTCAAAATAAACCTTGTAATAAGAGGAATATGAATATGCATACTTTAGTTAATTAATAATTATACAATAGAAATATGCGTTTAGTATTGGTCCATAAAAGGATCCCAAAGTTATCATTCATTATGTTTATCGGGATATAACACATACACAATGTTCCATTGCAGCCATAAATGTTGCACGCCACACTCTTTAACCGTATCTGTCTTCCCACCACTACCCGTTTGTCTCCTCTACTTACACTTCCTCCGACTCCTACCACTCCTAATAGCAATCACACTCATACTGCTGCTCCCACTATTCCCACTCTTCCTGCTCTCATTCTCCAACAACTACAAATCATCCTACAACTCCTCCTTCTCCTCATCCTCTTCTTCCTCCTCCCTCACCTACTCATCCTCCTCCTAAACCTACTCCTACTCCTCCCAATCCTAATCCTCTTCTTCATCATATTCCATATCATACACATCAAATACACACTCCTCCGCTTCTCCTTCTTCTTCTTCTTCTTCTTCACCATCATTATCATCATCATCATCATCATCATCTTCATCATATTCATCATATTCATCATATTCATCATACTCATCCCCATCAACCACATCCACTCTACATGAACACGGAATCGGCACACTCACATTGACCGATTGAGTGGTGTGTGAATATCAGGTAGTCGACTGATCGATTGGTGAATTGTCGATGTGAGATTAGAGTGATGGGAAGTGTGTGTCAATGAGGCAATGATGACGGTGATTGTGTGAAGTGAGTATGTGGTGTTGTATGGGTGTGATGACGTGAGAGGAGGCGGTGGTATGTGTGGTTGAGTTTGAGGTGTGTGTGTGTGGACACAGAGTTGTGAATGTGGCAGACTGAATGCGACAGACTGACTGTAGGTGTGTGCAGTCGCTACGTATCACTGTACGAGGAGGGTGAGTATTGTTTGGTCAAAGCCGTTGCGCCCGATGGGGGCTCGAACCCCCGACCCTCAGATTAAAAGTCTGATGCTCTACCGACTGAGCTAACCGGGCTCGACTGTTCGGCGCCGCTTGTCACACACATCAAAACCACCTCACACAACACACATGCACACTCACTCAAACAACACCATCTCAATCATCATACACCCTACAACTAACACCAAGCCACACTCAACATCCTCTCACACAATCGCACACACACGCACACACAAACAAACAATCACTCAGTCAATCAACCAGACATAAATCGAGACGCGGCTCTGTGCACACACTCACACACACTCACAATAACACACACACAACACACACACAACACACAACACACACACACACTTGCTTCTCCATTGGGAATCTCTACCGAACTACTCCGATCACCATACTGTTATAACTTGTGACCGCCGGTTATTGTGCAGTGACTTATCGATCGGATCAATAACGCGTAAAATACGTGCGAGCCGCCTAGATTCCTAATTGGTCCTGCTTTCCGCCTAGCCCAGCCAGTTTAGTCCAGAACACAAGTCTCAGCCTCTGCGATATGCATCGTTATATTACAAACATTCTGAGTTTATATACCAATCAAACAGACCACAACGTACCAATATAATATGAAACAACATTTGTACAAGAATTAGCCAGATTTGGCTGTGAATGAGGGAGGTAGAAATTCATATACTGAGTATAACTCAAGAATGGTAAAACGTATAATAATAGTTTATGGGTCAAAATAAACCTTGTAATAAGAGGAATATGAATATGCATACTTTAGTTAATTAATAATTATACAATAGAAATATGCGTTTAGTATTGGTCCATAAAAGGATCCCAAAGTTATCATTCATTATGTTTATCGGGATATAACACATACACAATGTTCCATTGCAGCCATAAATGTTGCACGCCACACTCTTTAACCGTATCTGTCTTCCCACCACTACCCGTTTGTCTCCTCTACTTACACTTCCTCCGACTCCTACCACTCCTAATAGCAATCACACTCATACTGCTGCTCCCACTATTCCCACTCTTCCTGCTCTCATTCTCCAACAACTACAAATCATCCTACAACTCCTCCTTCTCCTCATCCTCTTCTTCCTCCTCCCTCACCTACTCATCCTCCTCCTAAACCTACTCCTACTCCTCCCAATCCTAATCCTCTTCTTCATCATATTCCATATCATACACATCAAATACACCCTCCTCCGCTTCTCCTTCTTCTTCTTCTTCTTCTTCACCATCATTATCATCATCATCATCATCATCATCATCTTCATCATATTCATCATATTCATCATATTCATCATATTCATCATACTCATCCCCACCAACCACATCCACTCTACATGAACACGGAATCGGCACACTCACATTGACCGATTGAGTGGTGTGTGAATATCAGGTAGTCGACTGATCGATTGGTGAATTGTCGATGTGAGATTAGAGTGATGGGAAGTGTGTGTCAATGAGGCAATGATGACGGTGATTGTGTGAAGTGAGTATGTGGTGTTGTATGGGTGTGATGACGTGAGAGGAGGCGGTGGTATGTGTGGTTGAGTTTGAGTTTGAGGTGTGTGTGTGTGGACACAGAGTTGTGAATGTGGCAGACTGAATGCGACAGACTGACTGTAGGTGTGTGCAGTCGCTACGTATCACTGTACGAGGAGGGTGAGTATTGTTTGGTCAAAGCCGTTGCGCCCGATGGGGGCTCGAACCCCGACCCTCAGATTAAAAGTCTGATGCTCTACCGACTGAGCTAACCGGGCTCGACTGTTCGGCGCCGCTTGTCACACACATCAAAACCACCTCACACAACACACATGCACACTCACTCAAACAACACCATCTCAATCATCATACACCCTACAACTAACACCAAGCCACACTCAACATCCTCTCACACAATCGCACACACACGCACACACAAACAAACAATCACTCAGTCAATCAACCAGACATAAATCGAGACGCGGCTCTGTGCACACACTCACACACACTCACAATAACACACACACACACACACACAACACACAACACACACACACACTTGCTTCTCCATTGGGAATCTCTACCGAACTACTCCGATCACCATACTGTTATAACTTGTGACCGCCGGTTATTGTGCAGTGACTTATCGATCGGATCAATAACGCGTAAAATACGTGCGAGCCGCCTAGATTCCTAATTGGTCCTGCTTTCCGTCTAGCCCAGCCAGTTTAGTCCAGAACACAAGTCTCAGCCTCTGCGATATGCATCGTTATATTACAAACATTCTGAGTTTATATACCAATCAAACAGACCACAACGTACCAATATAATATGAAACAACATTTGTACAAGAATTAGCCAGATTTGGCTGTGAATGAGGGAGGTAGAAATTCATATACTGAGTATAACTCAAGAATGGTAAAACGTATAATAATAGTTTATGGGTCAAAATAAACCTTGTAATAAGAGGAATATGAATATGCATACTTTAGTTAATTAATAATTATACAATAGAAATATGCGTTTAGTATTGGTCCATAAAAGGATCCCAAAGTTATCATTCATTATGTTTATCGGGATATAACACATACACAATGTTCCATTGCAGCCATAAATGTTGCACGCCACACTCTTTAACCGTATCTGTCTTCCCACCACTACCCGTTTGTCTCCTCTACTTACACTTCCTCCGACTCCTACCACTCCTAATAGCAATCACACTCATACTGCTGCTCCCACTATTCCCACTCTTCCTGCTCTCATTCTCCAACAACTACAAATCATCCTACAACTCCTCCTTCTCCTCATCCTCTTCTTCCTCCTCCCTCACCTACTCATCCTCCTCCTAAACCTACTCCTACTCCTCCCAATCCTAATCCTCTTCTTCATCATATTCCATATCATACACATCAAATACACCCTCCTCCGCTTCTCCTTCTTCTTCTTCTTCTTCTTCACCATCATTATCATCATCATCATCATCATCATCTTCATCATATTCATCATATTCATCATATTCATCATATTCATCATACTCATCCCCACCAACCACATCCACTCTACATGAACACGGAATCGGCACACTCACATTGACCGATTGAGTGGTGTGTGAATATCAGGTAGTCGACTGATCGATTGGTGAATTGTCGATGTGAGATTAGAGTGATGGGAAGTGTGTGTCAATGAGGCAATGATGACGGTGATTGTGTGAAGTGAGTATGTGGTGTTGTATGGGTGTGATGACGTGAGAGGAGGCGGTGGTATGTGTGGTTGAGTTTGAGTTTGAGGTGTGTGTGTGTGGACACAGAGTTGTGAATGTGGCAGACTGAATGCGACAGACTGACTGTAGGTGTGTGCAGTCGCTACGTATCACTGTACGAGGAGGGTGAGTATTGTTTGGTCAGAAGCCGTTGCGCCCGATGGGGGCTCGAACCCCGACCCTCAGATTAAAAGTCTGATGCTCTACCGACTGAGCTAACCGGGCTCGACTGTTCGGCGCCGCTTGTCACACACATCAAAACCACCTCACACAACACACATGCACACTCACTCAAACAACACCATCTCAATCATCATACACCCTACAACTAACACCAAGCCACACTCAACATCCTCTCACACAATCGCACACACACGCACACACAAACAAACAATCACTCAGTCAATCAACCAGACATAAATCGAGACGCGGCTCTGTGCACACACTCACACACTCACACTCACAATAACACACACAACACACAACACACACACACACTTGCTTCTCCATTGGGAATCTCTACCGAACTACTCCGATCACCATACTGTTATAACTTGTGACCGCCGGTTATTGTGCAGTGACTTATCGATCGGATCAATAACGCGTAAAATACGTGCGAGCCGCCTAGATTCCTAATTGGTCCTGCTTTCCGTCTAGCCCAGCCAGTTTAGTCCAGAACACAAGTCTCAGCCTCTGCGATATGCATCGTTATATTACAAACATTCTGAGTTTATATACCAATCAAACAGACCACAACGTACCAATATAATATGAAACAACATTTGTACAAGAATTAGCCAGATTTGGCTGTGAATGAGGGAGGTAGAAATTCATATACTGAGTATAACTCAAGAATGGTAAAACGTATAATAATAGTTTATGGGTCAAAATAAACCTTGTAATAAGAGGAATATGAATATGCATACTTTAGTTAATTAATAATTATACAATAGAAATATGCGTTTAGTATTGGTCCATAAAAGGATCCCAAAGTTATCATTCATTATGTTTATCGGGATATAACACATACACAATGTTCCATTGCAGCCATAAATGTTGCACGCCACACTCTTTAACCGTATCTGTCTTCCCACCACTACCCGTTTGTCTCCTCTACTTACACTTCCTCCGACTCCTACCACTCCTAATAGCAATCACACTCATACTGCTGCTCCCACTATTCCCACTCTTCCTGCTCTCATTCTCCAACAACTACAAATCATCCTACAACTCCTCCTTCTCCTCATCCTCTTCTTCCTCCTCCCTCACCTACTCATCCTCCTCCTAAACCTACTCCTACTCCTCCCAATCCTAATCCTCTTCTTCATCATATTCCATATCATACACATCAAATACACCCTCCTCCGCTTCTCCTTCTTCTTCTTCTTCTTCTTCTTCACCATCATTATCATCATCATCATCATCATCTTCATCATATTCATCATATTCATCATATTCATCATATTCATCATACTCATCCCCACCAACCACATCCACTCTACATGAACACGGAATCGGCACACTCACATTGACCGATTGAGTGGTGTGTGAATATCAGGTAGTCGACTGATCGATTGGTGAATTGTCGATGTGAGATTAGAGTGATGGGAAGTGTGTGTCAATGAGGCAATGATGACGGTGATTGTGTGAAGTGAGTATGTGGTGTTGTATGGGTGTGATGACGTGAGAGGAGGCGGTGGTATGTGTGGTTGAGTTTGAGTTTGAGGTGTGTGTGTGTGGACACAGAGTTGTGAATGTGGCAGACTGAATGCGACAGACTGACTGTAGGTGTGTGCAGTCGCTACGTATCACTGTACGAGGAGGGTGAGTATTGTTTGGTCAGAAGCCGTTGCGCCCGATGGGGGCTCGAACCCCCGACCCTCAGATTAAAAGTCTGATGCTCTACCGACTGAGCTAACCGGGCTCGACTGTTCGGCGCCGCTTGTCACACACATCAAAACCACCTCACACAACACACATGCACACTCACTCAAACAACACCATCTCAATCATCATACACCCTACAACTAACACCAAGCCACACTCAACATCCTCTCACACAATCGCACACACACGCACACACAAACAAACAATCACTCAGTCAATCAACCAGACATAAATCGAGACGCGGCTCTGTGCACACACTCACACACACTCACAATAACACACACACACACACACACAACACACAACACACACACACACTTGCTTCTCCATTGGGAATCTCTACCGAACTACTCCGATCACCATACTGTTATAACTTGTGACCGCCGGTTATTGTGCAGTGACTTATCGATCGGATCAATAACGCGTAAAATACGTGCGAGCCGCCTAGATTCCTAATTGGTCCTGCTTTCCGTCTAGCCCAGCCAGTTTAGTCCAGAACACAAGTCTCAGCCTCTGCGATATGCATCGTTATATTACAAACATTCTGAGTTTATATACCAATCAAACAGACCACAACGTACCAATATAATATGAAACAACATTTGTACAAGAATTAGCCAGATTTGGCTGTGAATGAGGGAGGTAGAAATTCATATACTGAGTATAACTCAAGAATGGTAAAACGTATAATAATAGTTTATGGGTCAAAATAAACCTTGTAATAAGAGGAATATGAATATGCATACTTTAGTTAATTAATAATTATACAATAGAAATATGCGTTTAGTATTGGTCCATAAAAGGATCCCAAAGTTATCATTCATTATGTTTATCGGGATATAACACATACACAATGTTCCATTGCAGCCATAAATGTTGCACGCCACACTCTTTAACCGTATCTGTCTTCCCACCACTACCCGTTTGTCTCCTCTACTTACACTTCCTCCGACTCCTACCACTCCTAATAGCAATCACACTCATACTGCTGCTCCCACTATTCCCACTCTTCCTGCTCTCATTCTCCAACAACTACAAATCATCCTACAACTCCTCCTTCTCCTCATCCTCTTCTTCCTCCTCCCTCACCTACTCATCCTCCTCCTAAACCTACTCCTACTCCTCCCAATCCTAATCCTCTTCTTCATCATATTCCATATCATACACATCAAATACACCCTCCTCCGCTTCTCCTTCTTCTTCTTCTTCTTCACCTATCATCATCATCATCATCATCATATTCATCATATTCATCATATTCATCATATTCATCATATTCATCATACTCATCCCCACCAACCACATCCACTCTACATGAACACGGAATCGGCACACTCACATTGACCGATTGAGTGGTGTGTGAATATCAGGTAGTCGACTGATCGATTGGTGAATTGTCGATGTGAGATTAGAGTGATGGGAAGTGTGTGTCAATGAGGCAATGATGACGGTGATTGTGTGAAGTGAGTATGTGGTGTTGTATGGGTGTGATGACGTGAGAGGAGGCGGTGGTATGTGTGGTTGAGTTTGAGTTTGAGGTGTGTGTGTGTGGACACAGAGTTGTGAATGTGGCAGACTGAATGCGACAGACTGACTGTAGGTGTGTGCAGTCGCTACGTATCACTGTACGAGGAGGGTGAGTATTGTTTGGTCAGAAGCCGTTGCGCCCGATGGGGGCTCGAACCCCGACCCTCAGATTAAAAGTCTGATGCTCTACCGACTGAGCTAACCGGGCTCGACTGTTCGGCGCCGCTTGTCACACACATCAAAACCACCTCACACAACACACATGCACACTCACTCAAACAACACCATCTCAATCATCATACACCCTACAACTAACACCAAGCCACACTCAACATCCTCTCACACAATCGCACACACACGCACACACACGCACACACAAACAAACAATCACTCAGTCAATCAACCAGACATAAATCGAGACGCGGCTCTGTGCACACACTCACACACTCACACTCACAATAACACACACAACACACACACACACACAACACACACACACACTTGCTTCTCCATTGGGAATCTCTACCGAACTACTCCGATCACCATACTGTTATAACTTGTGACCGCCGGTTATTGTGCAGTGACTTATCGATCGGATCAATAACGCGTAAAATACGTGCGAGCCGCCTAGATTCCTAATTGGTCCTGCTTTCCGTCTAGCCCAGCCAGTTTAGTCCAGAACACAAGTCTCAGCCTCTGCGATATGCATCGTTATATTACAAACATTCTGAGTTTATATACCAATCAAACAGACCACAACGTACCAATATAATATGAAACAACATTTGTACAAGAATTAGCCAGATTTGGCTGTGAATGAGGGAGGTAGAAATTCATATACTGAGTATAACTCAAGAATGGTAAAACGTATAATAATAGTTTATGGGTCAAAATAAACCTTGTAATAAGAGGAATATGAATATGCATACTTTAGTTAATTAATAATTATACAATAGAAATATGCGTTTAGTATTGGTCCATAAAAGGATCCCAAAGTTATCATTCATTATGTTTATCGGGATATAACACATACACAATGTTCCATTGCAGCCATAAATGTTGCACGCCACACTCTTTAACCGTATCTGTCTTCCCACCACTACCCGTTTGTCTCCTCTACTTACACTTCCTCCGACTCCTACCACTCCTAATAGCAATCACACTCATACTGCTGCTCCCACTATTCCCACTCTTCCTGCTCTCATTCTCCAACAACTACAAATCATCCTACAACTCCTCCTTCTCCTCATCCTCTTCTTCCTCCTCCCTCACCTACTCATCCTCCTCCTAAACCTACTCCTACTCCTCCCAATCCTAATCCTCTTCTTCATCATATTCCATATCATACACATCAAATACACCCTCCTCCGCTTCTCCTTCTTCTTC
Source organism: Schistosoma haematobium (assembly GCF_000699445.3). Lineage (NCBI taxonomy): Eukaryota > Metazoa > Platyhelminthes > Trematoda > Strigeidida > Schistosomatidae > Schistosoma > Schistosoma haematobium. The sequence continues at coordinate 14,865,851 of NC_067200.1, forward strand.
TTCTTCTTCTTCACCATCATTATCATCATCATCATCATCATCATCATATTCATCATATTCATCATATTCATCATATTCATCATACTCATCCCCACCAACCACATCCACTCTACATGAACACGGAATCGGCACACTCACATTGACCGATTGAGTGGTGTGTGAATATCAGGTAGTCGACTGATCGATTGGTGAATTGTCGATGTGAGATTAGAGTGATGGGAAGTGTGTGTCAATGAGGCAATGATGACGGTGATTGTGTGAAGTGAGTATGTGGTGTTGTATGGGTGTGATGACGTGAGAGGAGGCGGTGGTATGTGTGGTTGAGTTTGAGTTTGAGGTGTGTGTGTGTGGACACAGAGTTGTGAATGTGGCAGACTGAATGCGACAGACTGACTGTAGGTGTGTGCAGTCGCTACGTATCACTGTACGAGGAGGGTGAGTATTGTTTGGTCAGAAGCCGTTGCGCCCGATGGGGGCTCGAACCCCGACCCTCAGATTAAAAGTCTGATGCTCTACCGACTGAGCTAACCGGGCTCGACTGTTCGGCGCCGCTTGTCACACACATCAAAACCACCTCACACAACACACATGCACACTCACTCAAACAACACCATCTCAATCATCATACACCCTACAACTAACACCAAGCCACACTCAACATCCTCTCACACAATCGCACACACACACACACGCACACACAAACAAACAATCACTCAGTCAATCAACCAGACATAAATCGAGACGCGGCTCTGTGCACACACTCACACACACTCACAATAACACACACACACACACACACACAACACACAACACACACACACACTTGCTTCTCCATTGGGAATCTCTACCGAACTACTCCGATCACCATACTGTTATAACTTGTGACCGCCGGTTATTGTGCAGTGACTTATCGATCGGATCAATAACGCGTAAAATACGTGCGAGCCGCCTAGATTCCTAATTGGTCCTGCTTTCCGTCTAGCCCAGCCAGTTTAGTCCAGAACACAAGTCTCAGCCTCTGCGATATGCATCGTTATATTACAAACATTCTGAGTTTATATACCAATCAAACAGACCACAACGTACCAATATAATATGAAACAACATTTGTACAAGAATTAGCCAGATTTGGCTGTGAATGAGGGAGGTAGAAATTCATATACTGAGTATAACTCAAGAATGGTAAAACGTATAATAATAGTTTATGGGTCAAAATAAACCTTGTAATAAGAGGAATATGAATATGCATACTTTAGTTAATTAATAATTATACAATAGAAATATGCGTTTAGTATTGGTCCATAAAAGGATCCCAAAGTTATCATTCATTATGTTTATCGGGATATAACACATACACAATGTTCCATTGCAGCCATAAATGTTGCACGCCACACTCTTTAACCGTATCTGTCTTCCCACCACTACCCGTTTGTCTCCTCTACTTACACTTCCTCCGACTCCTACCACTCCTAATAGCAATCACACTCATACTGCTGCTCCCACTATTCCCACTCTTCCTGCTCTCATTCTCCAACAACTACAAATCATCCTACAACTCCTCCTTCTCCTCATCCTCTTCTTCCTCCTCCCTCACCTACTCATCCTCCTCCTAAACCTACTCCTACTCCTCCCAATCCTAATCCTCTTCTTCATCATATTCCATATCATACACATCAAATACACCCTCCTCCGCTTCTCCTTCTTCTTCTTCTTCTTCTTCTTCACCATCATTCATCATCATCATCATCATCATCATCATTCATCATATTCATCATATTCATCATATTCATCATATTCATCATACTCATCCCCACCAACCACATCCACTCTACATGAACACGGAATCGGCACACTCACATTGACCGATTGAGTGGTGTGTGAATATCAGGTAGTCGACTGATCGATTGGTGAATTGTCGATGTGAGATTAGAGTGATGGGAAGTGTGTGTCAATGAGGCAATGATGACGGTGATTGTGTGAAGTGAGTATGTGGTGTTGTATGGGTGTGATGACGTGAGAGGAGGCGGTGGTATGTGTGGTTGAGTTTGAGGTGTGTGTGTGTGGACACAGAGTTGTGAATGTGGCAGACTGAATGCGACAGACTGACTGTAGGTGTGTGCAGTCGCTACGTATCACTGTACGAGGAGGGTGAGTATTGTTTGGTCAGAAGCCGTTGCGCCCGATGGGGGCTCGAACCCCGACCCTCAGATTAAAAGTCTGATGCTCTACCGACTGAGCTAACCGGGCTCGACTGTTCGGCGCCGCTTGTCACACACATCAAAACCACCTCACACAACACACATGCACACTCACTCAAACAACACCATCTCAATCATCATACACCCTACAACTAACACCAAGCCACACTCAACATCCTCTCACACAATCGCACACACACGCACACACAAACAAACAATCACTCAGTCAATCAACCAGACATAAATCGAGACGCGGCTCTGTGCACACACTCACACACTCACACTCACAATAACACACACAACACACACACACACACACACACACACACACACACACTTGCTTCTCCATTGGGAATCTCTACCGAACTACTCCGATCACCATACTGTTATAACTTGTGACCGCCGGTTATTGTGCAGTGACTTATCGATCGGATCAATAACGCGTAAAATACGTGCGAGCCGCCTAGATTCCTAATTGGTCCTGCTTTCCGTCTAGCCCAGCCAGTTTAGTCCAGAACACAAGTCTCAGCCTCTGCGATATGCATCGTTATATTACAAACATTCTGAGTTTATATACCAATCAAACAGACCACAACGTACCAATATAATATGAAACAACATTTGTACAAGAATTAGCCAGATTTGGCTGTGAATGAGGGAGGTAGAAATTCATATACTGAGTATAACTCAAGAATGGTAAAACGTATAATAATAGTTTATGGGTCAAAATAAACCTTGTAATAAGAGGAATATGAATATGCATACTTTAGTTAATTAATAATTATACAATAGAAATATGCGTTTAGTATTGGTCCATAAAAGGATCCCAAAGTTATCATTCATTATGTTTATCGGGATATAACACATACACAATGTTCCATTGCAGCCATAAATGTTGCACGCCACACTCTTTAACCGTATCTGTCTTCCCACCACTACCCGTTTGTCTCCTCTACTTACACTTCCTCCGACTCCTACCACTCCTAATAGCAATCACACTCATACTGCTGCTCCCACTATTCCCACTCTTCCTGCTCTCATTCTCCAACAACTACAAATCATCCTACAACTCCTCCTTCTCCTCATCCTCTTCTTCCTCCTCCCTCACCTACTCATCCTCCTCCTAAACCTACTCCTACTCCTCCCAATCCTAATCCTCTTCTTCATCATATTCCATATCATACACATCAAATACACCCTCCTCCGCTTCTCCTTCTTCTTCTTCTTCTTCTTCTTCTTCATCATCATCATCATCATCATCATCTTCATCATATTCATCATATTCATCATATTCATCATATTCATCATATTCATCATACTCATCCCCACCAACCACATCCACTCTACATGAACACGGAATCGGCACACTCACATTGACCGATTGAGTGGTGTGTGAATATCAGGTAGTCGACTGATCGATTGGTGAATTGTCGATGTGAGATTAGAGTGATGGGAAGTGTGTGTCAATGAGGCAATGATGACGGTGATTGTGTGAAGTGAGTATGTGGTGTTGTATGGGTGTGATGACGTGAGAGGAGGCGGTGGTATGTGTGGTTGAGTTTGAGTTTGAGGTGTGTGTGTGTGGACACAGAGTTGTGAATGTGGCAGACTGAATGCGACAGACTGACTGTAGGTGTGTGCAGTCGCTACGTATCACTGTACGAGGAGGGTGAGTATTGTTTGGTCAGAAGCCGTTGCGCCCGATGGGGGCTCGAACCCCGACCCTCAGATTAAAAGTCTGATGCTCTACCGACTGAGCTAACCGGGCTCGACTGTTCGGCGCCGCTTGTCACACACATCAAAACCACCTCACACAACACACATGCACACTCACTCAAACAACACCATCTCAATCATCATACACCCTACAACTAACACCAAGCCACACTCAACATCCTCTCACACAATCGCACACACACGCACACACAAACAAACAATCACTCAGTCAATCAACCAGACATAAATCGAGACGCGGCTCTGTGCACACACTCACACACTCACACTCACAATAACACACACACACACACACACAACACACAACACACACACACACTTGCTTCTCCATTGGGAATCTCTACCGAACTACTCCGATCACCATACTGTTATAACTTGTGACCGCCGGTTATTGTGCAGTGACTTATCGATCGGATCAATAACGCGTAAAATACGTGCGAGCCGCCTAGATTCCTAATTGGTCCTGCTTTCCGTCTAGCCCAGCCAGTTTAGTCCAGAACACAAGTCTCAGCCTCTGCGATATGCATCGTTATATTACAAACATTCTGAGTTTATATACCAATCAAACAGACCACAACGTACCAATATAATATGAAACAACATTTGTACAAGAATTAGCCAGATTTGGCTGTGAATGAGGGAGGTAGAAATTCATATACTGAGTATAACTCAAGAATGGTAAAACGTATAATAATAGTTTATGGGTCAAAATAAACCTTGTAATAAGAGGAATATGAATATGCATACTTTAGTTAATTAATAATTATACAATAGAAATATGCGTTTAGTATTGGTCCATAAAAGGATCCCAAAGTTATCATTCATTATGTTTATCGGGATATAACACATACACAATGTTCCATTGCAGCCATAAATGTTGCACGCCACACTCTTTAACCGTATCTGTCTTCCCACCACTACCCGTTTGTCTCCTCTACTTACACTTCCTCCGACTCCTACCACTCCTAATAGCAATCACACTCATACTGCTGCTCCCACTATTCCCACTCTTCCTGCTCTCATTCTCCAACAACTACAAATCATCCTACAACTCCTCCTTCTCCTCATCCTCTTCTTCCTCCTCCCTCACCTACTCATCCTCCTCCTAAACCTACTCCTACTCCTCCCAATCCTAATCCTCTTCTTCATCATATTCCATATCATACACATCAAATACACCCTCCTCCGCTTCTCCTTCTTCTTCTTCTTCTTCTTCTTCTTCACCATCATTATCATCATCATCATCATCATCATCTTCATCATATTCATCATATTCATCATATTCATCATATTCATCATATTCATCATACTCATCCCCACCAACCACATCCACTCTACATGAACACGGAATCGGCACACTCACATTGACCGATTGAGTGGTGTGTGAATATCAGGTAGTCGACTGATCGATTGGTGAATTGTCGATGTGAGATTAGAGTGATGGGAAGTGTGTGTCAATGAGGCAATGATGACGGTGATTGTGTGAAGTGAGTATGTGGTGTTGTATGGGTGTGATGACGTGAGAGGAGGCGGTGGTATGTGTGGTTGAGTTTGAGTTTGAGGTGTGTGTGTGTGGACACAGAGTTGTGAATGTGGCAGACTGAATGCGACAGACTGACTGTAGGTGTGTGCAGTCGCTACGTATCACTGTACGAGGAGGGTGAGTATTGTTTGGTCAGAAGCCGTTGCGCCCGATGGGGGCTCGAACCCCGACCCTCAGATTAAAAGTCTGATGCTCTACCGACTGAGCTAACCGGGCTCGACTGTTCGGCGCCGCTTGTCACACACATCAAAACCACCTCACACAACACACATGCACACTCACTCAAACAACACCATCTCAATCATCATACACCCTACAACTAACACCAAGCCACACTCAACATCCTCTCACACAATCGCACACACACGCACACACAAACAAACAATCACTCAGTCAATCAACCAGACATAAATCGAGACGCGGCTCTGTGCACACACTCACACACTCACACTCACAATAACACACACACACACACACACACAACACACAACACACACACACACTTGCTTCTCCATTGGGAATCTCTACCGAACTACTCCGATCACCATACTGTTATAACTTGTGACCGCCGGTTATTGTGCAGTGACTTATCGATCGGATCAATAACGCGTAAAATACGTGCGAGCCGCCTAGATTCCTAATTGGTCCTGCTTTCCGTCTAGCCCAGCCAGTTTAGTCCAGAACACAAGTCTCAGCCTCTGCGATATGCATCGTTATATTACAAACATTCTGAGTTTATATACCAATCAAACAGACCACAACGTACCAATATAATATGAAACAACATTTGTACAAGAATTAGCCAGATTTGGCTGTGAATGAGGGAGGTAGAAATTCATATACTGAGTATAACTCAAGAATGGTAAAACGTATAATAATAGTTTATGGGTCAAAATAAACCTTGTAATAAGAGGAATATGAATATGCATACTTTAGTTAATTAATAATTATACAATAGAAATATGCGTTTAGTATTGGTCCATAAAAGGATCCCAAAGTTATCATTCATTATGTTTATCGGGATATAACACATACACAATGTTCCATTGCAGCCATAAATGTTGCACGCCACACTCTTTAACCGTATCTGTCTTCCCACCACTACCCGTTTGTCTCCTCTACTTACACTTCCTCCGACTCCTACCACTCCTAATAGCAATCACACTCATACTGCTGCTCCCACTATTCCCACTCTTCCTGCTCTCATTCTCCAACAACTACAAATCATCCTACAACTCCTCCTTCTCCTCATCCTCTTCTTCCTCCTCCTTCACCTACTCATCCTCCTCCTAAACCTACTCCTACTCCTCCCAATCCTAATCCTCTTCTTCATCATATTCCATATCATACACATCAAATACACCCTCCTCCGCTTCTCCTTCTTCTTCTTCTTCTTCTTCTTCACCATCATTATCATCATCATCATCATCATCATCATCATCATATTCATCATATTCATCATATTCATCATATTCATCATATTCATCATACTCATCCCCACCAACCACATCCACTCTACATGAACACGGAATCGGCACACTCACATTGACCGATTGAGTGGTGTGTGAATATCAGGTAGTCGACTGATCGATTGGTGAATTGTCGATGTGAGATTAGAGTGATGGGAAGTGTGTGTCAATGAGGCAATGATGACGGTGATTGTGTGAAGTGAGTATGTGGTGTTGTATGGGTGTGATGACGTGAGAGGAGGCGGTGGTATGTGTGGTTGAGTTTGAGTTTGAGGTGTGTGTGTGTGGACACAGAGTTGTGAATGTGGCAGACTGAATGCGACAGACTGACTGTAGGTGTGTGCAGTCGCTACGTATCACTGTACGAGGAGGGTGAGTATTGTTTGGTCAGAAGCCGTTGCGCCCGATGGGGGCTCGAACCCCGACCCTCAGATTAAAAGTCTGATGCTCTACCGACTGAGCTAACCGGGCTCGACTGTTCGGCGCCGCTTGTCACACACATCAAAACCACCTCACACAACACACATGCACACTCACTCAAACAACACCATCTCAATCATCATACACCCTACAACTAACACCAAGCCACACTCAACATCCTCTCACACAATCGCACACACACGCACACACAAACAAACAATCACTCAGTCAATCAACCAGACATAAATCGAGACGCGGCTCTGTGCACACACTCACACACTCACACTCACAATAACACACACAACACACACACACACAACACACAACACACACACACACTTGCTTCTCCATTGGGAATCTCTACCGAACTACTCCGATCACCATACTGTTATAACTTGTGACCGCCGGTTATTGTGCAGTGACTTATCGATCGGATCAATAACGCGTAAAATACGTGCGAGCCGCCTAGATTCCTAATTGGTCCTGCTTTCCGTCTAGCCCAGCCAGTTTAGTCCAGAACACAAGTCTCAGCCTCTGCGATATGCATCGTTATATTACAAACATTCTGAGTTTATATACCAATCAAACAGACCACAACGTACCAATATAATATGAAACAACATTTGTACAAGAATTAGCCAGATTTGGCTGTGAATGAGGGAGGTAGAAATTCATATACTGAGTATAACTCAAGAATGGTAAAACGTATAATAATAGTTTATGGGTCAAAATAAACCTTGTAATAAGAGGAATATGAATATGCATACTTTAGTTAATTAATAATTATACAATAGAAATATGCGTTTAGTATTGGTCCATAAAAGGATCCCAAAGTTATCATTCATTATGTTTATCGGGATATAACACATACACAATGTTCCATTGCAGCCATAAATGTTGCACGCCACACTCTTTAACCGTATCTGTCTTCCCACCACTACCCGTTTGTCTCCTCTACTTACACTTCCTCCGACTCCTACCACTCCTAATAGCAATCACACTCATACTGCTGCTCCCACTATTCCCACTCTTCCTGCTCTCATTCTCCAACAACTACAAATCATCCTACAACTCCTCCTTCTCCTCATCCTCTTCTTCCTCCTCCCTCACCTACTCATCCTCCTCCTAAACCTACTCCTACTCCTCCCAATCCTAATCCTCTTCTTCATCATATTCCATATCATACACATCAAATACACCCTCCTCCGCTTCTCCTTCTTCTTCTTCTTCTTCTTCTTCTTCACCATCATTATCATCATCATCATCATCATCATCATATTCATCATATTCATCATATTCATCATATTCATCATATTCATCATATCATCATCATCCCCACCAACCACATCCACTCTACATGAACACGGAATCGGCACACTCACATTGACCGATTGAGTGGTGTGTGAATATCAGGTAGTCGACTGATCGATTGGTGAATTGTCGATGTGAGATTAGAGTGATGGGAAGTGTGTGTCAATGAGGCAATGATGACGGTGATTGTGTGAAGTGAGTATGTGGTGTTGTATGGGTGTGATGACGTGAGAGGAGGCGGTGGTATGTGTGGTTGAGTTTGAGTTTGAGGTGTGTGTGTGTGGACACAGAGTTGTGAATGTGGCAGACTGAATGCGACAGACTGACTGTAGGTGTGTGCAGTCGCTACGTATCACTGTACGAGGAGGGTGAGTATTGTTTGGTCAGAAGCCGTTGCGCCCGATGGGGGCTCGAACCCCCGACCCTCAGATTAAAAGTCTGATGCTCTACCGACTGAGCTAACCGGGCTCGACTGTTCGGCGCCGCTTGTCACACACATCAAAACCACCTCACACAACACACATGCACACTCACTCAAACAACACCATCTCAATCATCATACACCCTACAACTAACACCAAGCCACACTCAACATCCTCTCACACAATCGCACACACACGCACACACAAACAAACAATCACTCAGTCAATCAACCAGACATAAATCGAGACGCGGCTCTGTGCACACACTCACACACTCACACTCACAATAACACACACAACACACACACACACACACACACACACACACACTTGCTTCTCCATTGGGAATCTCTACCGAACTACTCCGATCACCATACTGTTATAACTTGTGACCGCCGGTTATTGTGCAGTGACTTATCGATCGGATCAATAACGCGTAAAATACGTGCGAGCCGCCTAGATTCCTAATTGGTCCTGCTTTCCGTCTAGCCCAGCCAGTTTAGTCCAGAACACAAGTCTCAGCCTCTGCGATATGCATCGTTATATTACAAACATTCTGAGTTTATATACCAATCAAACAGACCACAACGTACCAATATAATATGAAACAACATTTGTACAAGAATTAGCCAGATTTGGCTGTGAATGAGGGAGGTAGAAATTCATATACTGAGTATAACTCAAGAATGGTAAAACGTATAATAATAGTTTATGGGTCAAAATAAACCTTGTAATAAGAGGAATATGAATATGCATACTTTAGTTAATTAATAATTATACAATAGAAATATGCGTTTAGTATTGGTCCATAAAAGGATCCCAAAGTTATCATTCATTATGTTTATCGGGATATAACACATACACAATGTTCCATTGCAGCCATAAATGTTGCACGCCACACTCTTTAACCGTATCTGTCTTCCCACCACTACCCGTTTGTCTCCTCTACTTACACTTCCTCCGACTCCTACCACTCCTAATAGCAATCACACTCATACTGCTGCTCCCACTATTCCCACTCTTCCTGCTCTCATTCTCCAACAACTACAAATCATCCTACAACTCCTCCTTCTCCTCATCCTCTTCTTCCTCCTCCCTCACCTACTCATCCTCCTCCTAAACCTACTCCTACTCCTCCCAATCCTAATCCTCTTCTTCATCATATTCCATATCATACACATCAAATACACCCTCCTCCGCTTCTCCTTCTTCTTCTTCTTCTTCTTCACCATCATTATCATCATCATCATCATCATCTTCATCATATTCATCATATTCATCATATTCATCATACTCATCCCCACCAACCACATCCACTCTACATGAACACGGAATCGGCACACTCACATTGACCGATTGAGTGGTGTGTGAATATCAGGTAGTCGACTGATCGATTGGTGAATTGTCGATGTGAGATTAGAGTGATGGGAAGTGTGTGTCAATGAGGCAATGATGACGGTGATTGTGTGAAGTGAGTATGTGGTGTTGTATGGGTGTGATGACGTGAGAGGAGGCGGTGGTATGTGTGGTTGAGTTTGAGTTTGAGGTGTGTGTGTGTGGACACAGAGTTGTGAATGTGGCAGACTGAATGCGACAGACTGACTGTAGGTGTGTGCAGTCGCTACGTATCACTGTACGAGGAGGGTGAGTATTGTTTGGTCAGAAGCCGTTGCGCCCGATGGGGGCTCGAACCCCCGACCCTCAGATTAAAAGTCTGATGCTCTACCGACTGAGCTAACCGGGCTCGACTGTTCGGCGCCGCTTGTCACACACATCAAAACCACCTCACACAACACACATGCACACTCACTCAAACAACACCATCTCAATCATCATACACCCTACAACTAACACCAAGCCACACTCAACATCCTCTCACACAATGCACACACACGCACACACACGCACACACAAACAAACAATCACTCAGTCAATCAACCAGACATAAATCGAGACGCGGCTCTGTGCACACACTCACACACTCACACTCACAATAACACACACAACACACACACAACACACAACACACACACACACTTGCTTCTCCATTGGGAATCTCTACCGAACTACTCCGATCACCATACTGTTATAACTTGTGACCGCCGGTTATTGTGCAGTGACTTATCGATCGGATCAATAACGCGTAAAATACGTGCGAGCCGCCTAGATTCCTAATTGGTCCTGCTTTCCGTCTAGCCCAGCCAGTTTAGTCCAGAACACAAGTCTCAGCCTCTGCGATATGCATCGTTATATTACAAACATTCTGAGTTTATATACCAATCAAACAGACCACAACGTACCAATATAATATGAAACAACATTTGTACAAGAATTAGCCAGATTTGGCTGTGAATGAGGGAGGTAGAAATTCATATACTGAGTATAACTCAAGAATGGTAAAACGTATAATAATAGTTTATGGGTCAAAATAAACCTTGTAATAAGAGGAATATGAATATGCATACTTTAGTTAATTAATAATTATACAATAGAAATATGCGTTTAGTATTGGTCCATAAAAGGATCCCAAAGTTATCATTCATTATGTTTATCGGGATATAACACATACACAATGTTCCATTGCAGCCATAAATGTTGCACGCCACACTCTTTAACCGTATCTGTCTTCCCACCACTACCCGTTTGTCTCCTCTACTTACACTTCCTCCGACTCCTACCACTCCTAATAGCAATCACACTCATACTGCTGCTCCCACTATTCCCACTCTTCCTGCTCTCATTCTCCAACAACTACAAATCATCCTCCAACTACTCCTACTCCTCCCAATCCTAATCCTCTTCTTCATCATATTCCATATCATACACATCAAATACACTCCTCCTCCTCTTCTTCTTCTTCTTCTTCTTCTTCTTCACCATCATTATCATCATCATCATCATCATCATCATCATCATATTCATCATATTCATCATATTCATCATACTCATCCCCACCAACCACATCCACTCTACATGAACACGGAATCGGCACACTCACATTGACCGATTGAGTGGTGTGTGAATATCAGGTAGTCGACTGATCGATTGGTGAATTGTCGATGTGAGATTAGAGTGATGGGAAGTGTGTGTCAATGAGGCAATGATGACGGTGATTGTGTGAAGTGAGTATGTGGTGTTGTATGGGTGTGATGACGTGAGAGGAGGCGGTGGTATGTGTGGTTGAGTTTGAGTTTGAGGTGTGTGTGTGTGGACACAGAGTTGTGAATGTGGCAGACTGAATGCGACAGACTGACTGTAGGTGTGTGCAGTCGCTACGTATCACTGTACGAGGAGGGTGAGTATTGTTTGGTCAGAAGCCGTTGCGCCCGATGGGGGGCTCGAACCCCCGACCCTCAGATTAAAAGTCTGATGCTCTACCGACTGAGCTAACCGGGCTCGACTGTTCGGCGCCGCTTGTCACACACATCAAAACCACCTCACACAACACACATGCACACTCACTCAAACAACACCATCTCAATCATCATACACCCTACAACTAACACCAAGCCACACTCAACATCCTCTCACACAATCGCACACACACGCACACACACACACAAACAAACAATCACTCAGTCAATCAACCAGACATAAATCGAGACGCGGCTCTGTGCACACACTCACACACTCACACTCACAATAACACACACACACACACACACACACAACACACACACACACACACTTGCTTCTCCATTGGGAATCTCTACCGAACTACTCCGATCACCATACTGTTATAACTTGTGACCGCCGGTTATTGTGCAGTGACTTATCGATCGGATCAATAACGCGTAAAATACGTGCGAGCCGCCTAGATTCCTAATTGGTCCTGCTTTCCGTCTAGCCCAGCCAGTTTAGTCCAGAACACAAGTCTCAGCCTCTGCGATATGCATCGTTATATTACAAACATTCTGAGTTTATATACCAATCAAACAGACCACAACGTACCAATATAATATGAAACAACATTTGTACAAGAATTAGCCAGATTTGGCTGTGAATGAGGGAGGTAGAAATTCATATACTGAGTATAACTCAAGAATGGTAAAACGTATAATAATAGTTTATGGGTCAAAATAAACCTTGTAATAAGAGGAATATGAATATGCATACTTTAGTTAATTAATAATTATACAATAGAAATATGCGTTTAGTATTGGTCCATAAAAGGATCCCAAAGTTATCATTCATTATGTTTATCGGGATATAACACATACACAATGTTCCATTGCAGCCATAAATGTTGCACGCCACACTCTTTAACCGTATCTGTCTTCCCACCACTACCCGTTTGTCTCCTCTACTTACACTTCCTCCGACTCCTACCACTCCTAATAGCAATCACACTCATACTGCTGCTCCCACTATTCCCACTCTTCCTGCTCTCATTCTCCAACAACTACAAATCATCCTACAACTCCTCCTTCTCCTCATCCTCTTCTTCCTCCTCCCTCACCTACTCATCCTCCTCCTAAACCTACTCCTACTCCTCCCAATCCTAATCCTCTTCTTCATCATATTCCATATCATACACATCAAATACACCCTCCTCCGCTTCTCCTTCTTCTTCTTCTTCTTCTTCTTCTTCTTCTTCTTCTTTCACCATCATCATCATCATCATCATCTTCATCATATTCATCATATTCATCATATTCATCATATTCATCATATTCATCATACTCATCCCCACCAACCACATCCACTCTACATGAACACGGAATCGGCACACTCACATTGACCGATTGAGTGGTGTGTGAATATCAGGTAGTCGACTGATCGATTGGTGAATTGTCGATGTGAGATTAGAGTGATGGGAAGTGTGTGTCAATGAGGCAATGATGACGGTGATTGTGTGAAGTGAGTATGTGGTGTTGTATGGGTGTGATGACGTGAGAGGAGGCGGTGGTATGTGTGGTTGAGTTTGAGTTTGAGGTGTGTGTGTGTGGACACAGAGTTGTGAATGTGGCAGACTGAATGCGACAGACTGACTGTAGGTGTGTGCAGTCGCTACGTATCACTGTACGAGGAGGGTGAGTATTGTTTGGTCAGAAGCCGTTGCGCCCGATGGGGGCTCGAACCCCGACCCTCAGATTAAAAGTCTGATGCTCTACCGACTGAGCTAACCGGGCTCGACTGTTCGGCGCCGCTTGTCACACACATCAAAACCACCTCACACAACACACATGCACACTCACTCAAACAACACCATCTCAATCATCATACACCCTACAACTAACACCAAGCCACACTCAACATCCTCACACTCACACACACGCACACACACGCACACACAAACAAACAATCACTCAGTCAATCAACCAGACATAAATCGAGACGCGGCTCTGTGCACACACTCACACACTCACACTCACAATAACACACACACACACACACACACAACACACAACACACACACACACTTGCTTCTCCATTGGGAATCTCTACCGAACTACTCCGATCACCATACTGTTATAACTTGTGACCGCCGGTTATTGTGCAGTGACTTATCGATCGGATCAATAACGCGTAAAATACGTGCGAGCCGCCTAGATTCCTAATTGGTCCTGCTTTCCGTCTAGCCCAGCCAGTTTAGTCCAGAACACAAGTCTCAGCCTCTGCGATATGCATCGTTATATTACAAACATTCTGAGTTTATATACCAATCAAACAGACCACAACGTACCAATATAATATGAAACAACATTTGTACAAGAATTAGCCAGATTTGGCTGTGAATGAGGGAGGTAGAAATTCATATACTGAGTATAACTCAAGAATGGTAAAACGTATAATAATAGTTTATGGGTCAAAATAAACCTTGTAATAAGAGGAATATGAATATGCATACTTTAGTTAATTAATAATTATACAATAGAAATATGCGTTTAGTATTGGTCCATAAAAGGATCCCAAAGTTATCATTCATTATGTTTATCGGGATATAACACATACACAATGTTCCATTGCAGCCATAAATGTTGCACGCCACACTCTTTAACCGTATCTGTCTTCCCACCACTACCCGTTTGTCTCCTCTACTTACACTTCCTCCGACTCCTACCACTCCTAATAGCAATCACACTCATACTGCTGCTCCCACTATTCCCACTCTTCCTGCTCTCATTCTCCAACAACTACAAATCATCCTACAACTCCTCCTTCTCCTCATCCTCTTCTTCCTCCTCCCTCACCTACTCATCCTCCTCCTAAACCTACTCCTACTCCTCCCAATCCTAATCCTCTTCTTCATCATATTCCATATCATACACATCAAATACACCCTCCTCCGCTTCTCCTTCTTCTTCTTCTTCTTCTTCTTCTTCACCATCATTATCATCATCATCATCATCATCATCTTCATCATATTCATCATATTCATCATATTCATCATATTCATCATATTCATCATACTCATCCCCACCAACCACATCCACTCTACATGAACACGGAATCGGCACACTCACATTGACCGATTGAGTGGTGTGTGAATATCAGGTAGTCGACTGATCGATTGGTGAATTGTCGATGTGAGATTAGAGTGATGGGAAGTGTGTGTCAATGAGGCAATGATGACGGTGATTGTGTGAAGTGAGTATGTGGTGTTGTATGGGTGTGATGACGTGAGAGGAGGCGGTGGTATGTGTGGTTGAGTTTGAGTTTGAGGTGTGTGTGTGTGGACACAGAGTTGTGAATGTGGCAGACTGAATGCGACAGACTGACTGTAGGTGTGTGCAGTCGCTACGTATCACTGTACGAGGAGGGTGAGTATTGTTTGGTCAGAAGCCGTTGCGCCCGATGGGGGCTCGAACCCCGACCCTCAGATTAAAAGTCTGATGCTCTACCGACTGAGCTAACCGGGCTCGACTGTTCGGCGCCGCTTGTCACACACATCAAAACCACCTCACACAACACACATGCACACTCACTCAAACAACACCATCTCAATCATCATACACCCTACAACTAACACCAAGCCACACTCAACATCCTCTCACACAATCGCACACACACGCACACACACACACAAACAAACAATCACTCAGTCAATCAACCAGACATAAATCGAGACGCGGCTCTGTGCACACACTCACACACTCACACTCACAATAACACACACAACACACACACACACAACACACAACACACACACACACTTGCTTCTCCATTGGGAATCTCTACCGAACTACTCCGATCACCATACTGTTATAACTTGTGACCGCCGGTTATTGTGCAGTGACTTATCGATCGGATCAATAACGCGTAAAATACGTGCGAGCCGCCTAGATTCCTAATTGGTCCTGCTTTCCGTCTAGCCCAGCCAGTTTAGTCCAGAACACAAGTCTCAGCCTCTGCGATATGCATCGTTATATTACAAACATTCTGAGTTTATATACCAATCAAACAGACCACAACGTACCAATATAATATGAAACAACATTTGTACAAGAATTAGCCAGATTTGGCTGTGAATGAGGGAGGTAGAAATTCATATACTGAGTATAACTCAAGAATGGTAAAACGTATAATAATAGTTTATGGGTCAAAATAAACCTTGTAATAAGAGGAATATGAATATGCATACTTTAGTTAATTAATAATTATACAATAGAAATATGCGTTTAGTATTGGTCCATAAAAGGATCCCAAAGTTATCATTCATTATGTTTATCGGGATATAACACATACACAATGTTCCATTGCAGCCATAAATGTTGCACGCCACACTCTTTAACCGTATCTGTCTTCCCACCACTACCCGTTTGTCTCCTCTACTTACACTTCCTCCGACTCCTACCACTCCTAATAGCAATCACACTCATACTGCTGCTCCCACTATTCCCACTCTTCCTGCTCTCATTCTCCAACAACTACAAATCATCCTACAACTCCTCCTTCTCCTCATCCTCTTCTTCCTCCTCCCTCACCTACTCATCCTCCTCCTAAACCTACTCCTACTCCTCCCAATCCTAATCCTCTTCTTCATCATATTCCATATCATACACATCAAATACACCCTCCTCCGCTTCTCCTTCTTCTTCTTCTTCTTCTTCTTCTTCTTCTTCTTCACCATCATATCATCATCATCATCATCATCTTCATCATATTCATCATATTCATCATATTCATCATATTCATCATACTCATCCCCACCAACCACATCCACTCTACATGAACACGGAATCGGCACACTCACATTGACCGATTGAGTGGTGTGTGAATATCAGGTAGTCGACTGATCGATTGGTGAATTGTCGATGTGAGATTAGAGTGATGGGAAGTGTGTGTCAATGAGGCAATGATGACGGTGATTGTGTGAAGTGAGTATGTGGTGTTGTATGGGTGTGATGACGTGAGAGGAGGCGGTGGTATGTGTGGTTGAGTTTGAGTTTGAGGTGTGTGTGTGTGGACACAGAGTTGTGAATGTGGCAGACTGAATGCGACAGACTGACTGTAGGTGTGTGCAGTCGCTACGTATCACTGTACGAGGAGGGTGAGTATTGTTTGGTCAGAAGCCGTTGCGCCCGATGGGGGCTCGAACCCCGACCCTCAGATTAAAAGTCTGATGCTCTACCGACTGAGCTAACCGGGCTCGACTGTTCGGCGCCGCTTGTCACACACATCAAAACCACCTCACACAACACACATGCACACTCACTCAAACAACACCATCTCAATCATCATACACCCTACAACTAACACCAAGCCACACTCAACATCCTCTCACACAATCACACACACGCACACACGCACACACAAACAAACAATCACTCAGTCAATCAACCAGACATAAATCGAGACGCGGCTCTGTGCACACACTCACACACTCACACTCACAATAACACACACAACACACACACACACAACACACAACACACACACACACTTGCTTCTCCATTGGGAATCTCTACCGAACTACTCCGATCACCATACTGTTATAACTTGTGACCGCCGGTTATTGTGCAGTGACTTATCGATCGGATCAATAACGCGTAAAATACGTGCGAGCCGCCTAGATTCCTAATTGGTCCTGCTTTCCGTCTAGCCCAGCCAGTTTAGTCCAGAACACAAGTCTCAGCCTCTGCGATATGCATCGTTATATTACAAACATTCTGAGTTTATATACCAATCAAACAGACCACAACGTACCAATATAATATGAAACAACATTTGTACAAGAATTAGCCAGATTTGGCTGTGAATGAGGGAGGTAGAAATTCATATACTGAGTATAACTCAAGAATGGTAAAACGTATAATAATAGTTTATGGGTCAAAATAAACCTTGTAATAAGAGGAATATGAATATGCATACTTTAGTTAATTAATAATTATACAATAGAAATATGCGTTTAGTATTGGTCCATAAAAGGATCCCAAAGTTATCATTCATTATGTTTATCGGGATATAACACATACACAATGTTCCATTGCAGCCATAAATGTTGCACGCCACACTCTTTAACCGTATCTGTCTTCCCACCACTACCCGTTTGTCTCCTCTACTTACACTTCCTCCGACTCCTACCACTCCTAATAGCAATCACACTCATACTGCTGCTCCCACTATTCCCACTCTTCCTGCTCTCATTCTCCAACAACTACAAATCATCCTACAACTCCTCCTTCTCCTCATCCTCTTCTTCCTCCTCCCTCACCTACTCATCCTCCTCCTAAACCTACTCCTACTCCTCCCAATCCTAATCCTCTTCTTCATCATATTCCATATCATACACATCAAATACACCCTCCTCCGCTTCTCCTTCTTCTTCTTCTTCTTCTTCTTCTTCTTCTTCTTCACTTCTTCACCATCATTATCATCATCATCATCATCATCTTCATCATATTCATCATATTCATCATATTCATCATATTCATCATACTCATCCCCACCAACCACATCCACTCTACATGAACACGGAATCGGCACACTCACATTGACCGATTGAGTGGTGTGTGAATATCAGGTAGTCGACTGATCGATTGGTGAATTGTCGATGTGAGATTAGAGTGATGGGAAGTGTGTGTCAATGAGGCAATGATGACGGTGATTGTGTGAAGTGAGTATGTGGTGTTGTATGGGTGTGATGACGTGAGAGGAGGCGGTGGTATGTGTGGTTGAGTTTGAGTTTGAGGTGTGTGTGTGTGGACACAGAGTTGTGAATGTGGCAGACTGAATGCGACAGACTGACTGTAGGTGTGTGCAGTCGCTACGTATCACTGTACGAGGAGGGTGAGTATTGTTTGGTCAGAAGCCGTTGCGCCCGATGGGGGCTCGAACCCCGACCCTCAGATTAAAAGTCTGATGCTCTACCGACTGAGCTAACCGGGCTCGACTGTTCGGCGCCGCTTGTCACACACATCAAAACCACCTCACACAACACACATGCACACTCACTCAAACAACACCATCTCAATCATCATACACCCTACAACTAACACCAAGCCACACTCAACATCCTCTCACACAATCGCACACACACGCACACACAAACAAACAATCACTCAGTCAATCAACCAGACATAAATCGAGACGCGGCTCTGTGCACACACTCACACACTCACACTCACAATAACACACACACACACACACACACACAACACACAACACACACACACACTTGCTTCTCCATTGGGAATCTCTACCGAACTACTCCGATCACCATACTGTTATAACTTGTGACCGCCGGTTATTGTGCAGTGACTTATCGATCGGATCAATAACGCGTAAAATACGTGCGAGCCGCCTAGATTCCTAATTGGTCCTGCTTTCCGTCTAGCCCAGCCAGTTTAGTCCAGAACACAAGTCTCAGCCTCTGCGATATGCATCGTTATATTACAAACATTCTGAGTTTATATACCAATCAAACAGACCACAACGTACCAATATAATATGAAACAACATTTGTACAAGAATTAGCCAGATTTGGCTGTGAATGAGGGAGGTAGAAATTCATATACTGAGTATAACTCAAGAATGGTAAAACGTATAATAATAGTTTATGGGTCAAAATAAACCTTGTAATAAGAGGAATATGAATATGCATACTTTAGTTAATTAATAATTATACAATAGAAATATGCGTTTAGTATTGGTCCATAAAAGGATCCCAAAGTTATCATTCATTATGTTTATCGGGATATAACACATACACAATGTTCCATTGCAGCCATAAATGTTGCACGCCACACTCTTTAACCGTATCTGTCTTCCCACCACTACCCGTTTGTCTCCTCTACTTACACTTCCTCCGACTCCTACCACTCCTAATAGCAATCACACTCATACTGCTGCTCCCACTATTCCCACTCTTCCTGCTCTCATTCTCCAACAACTACAAATCATCCTACAACTCCTCCTTCTCCTCATCCTCTTCTTCCTCCTCCCTCACCTACTCATCCTCCTCCTAAACCTACTCCTACTCCTCCCAATCCTAATCCTCTTCTTCATCATATTCCATATCATACACATCAAATACACCCTCCTCCGCTTCTCCTTCTTCTCCTTCTTCTTCTTCTTCTTCTTCTACTTCTTCACCATCATTATCATCATCATCATCATCATCTTCATCATATTCATCATATTCATCATATTCATCATATTCATCATACTCATCCCCACCAACCACATCCACTCTACATGAACACGGAATCGGCACACTCACATTGACCGATTGAGTGGTGTGTGAATATCAGGTAGTCGACTGATCGATTGGTGAATTGTCGATGTGAGATTAGAGTGATGGGAAGTGTGTGTCAATGAGGCAATGATGACGGTGATTGTGTGAAGTGAGTATGTGGTGTTGTATGGGTGTGATGACGTGAGAGGAGGCGGTGGTATGTGTGGTTGAGTTTGAGTTTGAGGTGTGTGTGTGTGGACACAGAGTTGTGAATGTGGCAGACTGAATGCGACAGACTGACTGTAGGTGTGTGCAGTCGCTACGTATCACTGTACGAGGAGGGTGAGTATTGTTTGGTCAGAAGCCGTTGCGCCCGATGGGGGCTCGAACCCCCGACCCTCAGATTAAAAGTCTGATGCTCTACCGACTGAGCTAACCGGGCTCGACTGTTCGGCGCCGCTTGTCACACACATCAAAACCACCTCACACAACACACATGCACACTCACTCAAACAACACCATCTCAATCATCATACACCCTACAACTAACACCAAGCCACACTCAACATCCTCTCACACAATGCACACACACGCACACACACGCACACACAAACAAACAATCACTCAGTCAATCAACCAGACATAAATCGAGACGCGGCTCTGTGCACACACTCACACACTCACACTCACAATAACACACACAACACACACACACACAACACACAACACACACACACACTTGCTTCTCCATTGGGAATCTCTACCGAACTACTCCGATCACCATACTGTTATAACTTGTGACCGCCGGTTATTGTGCAGTGACTTATCGATCGGATCAATAACGCGTAAAATACGTGCGAGCCGCCTAGATTCCTAATTGGTCCTGCTTTCCGTCTAGCCCAGCCAGTTTAGTCCAGAACACAAGTCTCAGCCTCTGCGATATGCATCGTTATATTACAAACATTCTGAGTTTATATACCAATCAAACAGACCACAACGTACCAATATAATATGAAACAACATTTGTACAAGAATTAGCCAGATTTGGCTGTGAATGAGGGAGGTAGAAATTCATATACTGAGTATAACTCAAGAATGGTAAAACGTATAATAATAGTTTATGGGTCAAAATAAACCTTGTAATAAGAGGAATATGAATATGCATACTTTAGTTAATTAATAATTATACAATAGAAATATACGTTTAGTATTGGTCCATAAAAGGATCCCAAAGTTATCATTCATTATGTTTATCGGGATATAACACATACACAATGTTCCATTGCAGCCATAAATGTTGCACGCCACACTCTTTAACCGTATCTGTCTTCCCACCACTACCCGTTTGTCTCCTCTACTTACACTTCCTCCGACTCCTACCACTCCTAATAGCAATCACACTCATACTGCTGCTCCCACTATTCCCACTCTTCCTGCTCTCATTCTCCAACAACTACAAATCATCCTACAACTCCTCCTTCTCCTCATCCTCTTCTTCCTCCTCCCTCACCTACTCATCCTCCTCCTAAACCTACTCCTACTCCTCCCAATCCTAATCCTCTTCTTCATCATATTCCATATCATACACATCAAATACACCCTCCTCCGCTTCTCCTTCTTCTTCTTCTTCTTCTTCTTCTTCTTCTTCTTCTTCATCATCATCATCATCATCATCATCATCTTCATCATATTCATCATATTCATCATATTCATCATATTCATCATACTCATCCCCACCAACCACATCCACTCTACATGAACACGGAATCGGCACACTCACATTGACCGATTGAGTGGTGTGTGAATATCAGGTAGTCGACTGATCGATTGGTGAATTGTCGATGTGAGATTAGAGTGATGGGAAGTGTGTGTCAATGAGGCAATGATGACGGTGATTGTGTGAAGTGAGTATGTGGTGTTGTATGGGTGTGATGACGTGAGAGGAGGCGGTGGTATGTGTGGTTGAGTTTGAGTTTGAGGTGTGTGTGTGTGGACACAGAGTTGTGAATGTGGCAGACTGAATGCGACAGACTGACTGTAGGTGTGTGCAGTCGCTACGTATCACTGTACGAGGAGGGTGAGTATTGTTTGGTCAGAAGCCGTTGCGCCCGATGGGGGCTCGAACCCCCGACCCTCAGATTAAAAGTCTGATGCTCTACCGACTGAGCTAACCGGGCTCGACTGTTCGGCGCCGCTTGTCACACACATCAAAACCACCTCACACAACACACATGCACACTCACTCAAACAACACCATCTCAATCATCATACACCCTACAACTAACACCAAGCCACACTCAACATCCTCTCACACAATCGCACACACACGCACACACACGCACACACAAACAAACAATCACTCAGTCAATCAACCAGACATAAATCGAGACGCGGCTCTGTGCACACACTCACACACTCACACTCACAATAACACACACACACACACACACACAACACACAACACACACACACACTTGCTTCTCCATTGGGAATCTCTACCGAACTACTCCGATCACCATACTGTTATAACTTGTGACCGCCGGTTATTGTGCAGTGACTTATCGATCGGATCAATAACGCGTAAAATACGTGCGAGCCGCCTAGATTCCTAATTGGTCCTGCTTTCCGTCTAGCCCAGCCAGTTTAGTCCAGAACACAAGTCTCAGCCTCTGCGATATGCATCGTTATATTACAAACATTCTGAGTTTATATACCAATCAAACAGACCACAACGTACCAATATAATATGAAACAACATTTGTACAAGAATTAGCCAGATTTGGCTGTGAATGAGGGAGGTAGAAATTCATATACTGAGTATAACTCAAGAATGGTAAAACGTATAATAATAGTTTATGGGTCAAAATAAACCTTGTAATAAGAGGAATATGAATATGCATACTTTAGTTAATTAATAATTATACAATAGAAATATGCGTTTAGTATTGGTCCATAAAAGGATCCCAAAGTTATCATTCATTATGTTTATCGGGATATAACACATACACAATGTTCCATTGCAGCCATAAATGTTGCACGCCACACTCTTTAACCGTATCTGTCTTCCCACCACTACCCGTTTGTCTCCTCTACTTACACTTCCTCCGACTCCTACCACTCCTAATAGCAATCACACTCATACTGCTGCTCCCACTATTCCCACTCTTCCTGCTCTCATTCTCCAACAACTACAAATCATCCTACAACTCCTCCTTCTCCTCATCCTCTTCTTCCTCCTCCCTCACCTACTCATCCTCCTCCTAAACCTACTCCTACTCCTCCCAATCCTAATCCTCTTCTTCATCATATTCCATATCATACACATCAAATACCTCCTCCGCTTCACTCTCCTCTTCTTCTTCTTCTTCTTCTTCTTCTTCTTCTTCTTCACCATCATTATCATCATCATCATCATCATCTTCATCATATTCATCATATTCATCATATTCATCATATTCATCATATTCATCATACTCATCCCCACCAACCACATCCACTCTACATGAACACGGAATCGGCACACTCACATTGACCGATTGAGTGGTGTGTGAATATCAGGTAGTCGACTGATCGATTGGTGAATTGTCGATGTGAGATTAGAGTGATGGGAAGTGTGTGTCAATGAGGCAATGATGACGGTGATTGTGTGAAGTGAGTATGTGGTGTTGTATGGGTGTGATGACGTGAGAGGAGGCGGTGGTATGTGTGGTTGAGTTTGAGTTTGAGGTGTGTGTGTGTGGACACAGAGTTGTGAATGTGGCAGACTGAATGCGACAGACTGACTGTAGGTGTGTGCAGTCGCTACGTATCACTGTACGAGGAGGGTGAGTATTGTTTGGTCAGAAGCCGTTGCGCCCGATGGGGGCTCGAACCCCGACCCTCAGATTAAAAGTCTGATGCTCTACCGACTGAGCTAACCGGGCTCGACTGTTCGGCGCCGCTTGTCACACACATCAAAACCACCTCACACAACACACATGCACACTCACTCAAACAACACCATCTCAATCATCATACACCCTACAACTAACACCAAGCCACACTCAACATCCTCTCACACAATCGCACACACACACACACGCACACACAAACAAACAATCACTCAGTCAATCAACCAGACATAAATCGAGACGCGGCTCTGTGCACACACTCACACACTCACACTCACAATAACACACACACACACACACACACACACACACAACACACACACACACTTGCTTCTCCATTGGGAATCTCTACCGAACTACTCCGATCACCATACTGTTATAACTTGTGACCGCCGGTTATTGTGCAGTGACTTATCGATCGGATCAATAACGCGTAAAATACGTGCGAGCCGCCTAGATTCCTAATTGGTCCTGCTTTCCGTCTAGCCCAGCCAGTTTAGTCCAGAACACAAGTCTCAGCCTCTGCGATATGCATCGTTATATTACAAACATTCTGAGTTTATATACCAATCAAACAGACCACAACGTACCAATATAATATGAAACAACATTTGTACAAGAATTAGCCAGATTTGGCTGTGAATGAGGGAGGTAGAAATTCATATACTGAGTATAACTCAAGAATGGTAAAACGTATAATAATAGTTTATGGGTCAAAATAAACCTTGTAATAAGAGGAATATGAATATGCATACTTTAGTTAATTAATAATTATACAATAGAAATATGCGTTTAGTATTGGTCCATAAAAGGATCCCAAAGTTATCATTCATTATGTTTATCGGGATATAACACATACACAATGTTCCATTGCAGCCATAAATGTTGCACGCCACACTCTTTAACCGTATCTGTCTTCCCACCACTACCCGTTTGTCTCCTCTACTTACACTTCCTCCGACTCCTACCACTCCTAATAGCAATCACACTCATACTGCTGCTCCCACTATTCCCACTCTTCCTGCTCTCATTCTCCAACAACTACAAATCATCCTACAACTCCTCCTTCTCCTCATCCTCTTCTTCCTCCTCCCTCACCTACTCATCCTCCTCCTAAACCTACTCCTACTCCTCCCAATCCTAATCCTCTTCTTCATCATATTCCATATCATACACATCAAATACACCCTCCTCCGCTTCTCCTTCTTCTTCTTCTTCTTCTTCTTCTTCTTCTTCTTCACCATCATTATCATCATCATCATCATCATCTTCATCATATTCATCATATTCATCATATTCATCATATTCATCATATTCATCATACTCATCCCCACCAACCACATCCACTCTACATGAACACGGAATCGGCACACTCACATTGACCGATTGAGTGGTGTGTGAATATCAGGTAGTCGACTGATCGATTGGTGAATTGTCGATGTGAGATTAGAGTGATGGGAAGTGTGTGTCAATGAGGCAATGATGACGGTGATTGTGTGAAGTGAGTATGTGGTGTTGTATGGGTGTGATGACGTGAGAGGAGGCGGTGGTATGTGTGGTTGAGTTTGAGTTTGAGGTGTGTGTGTGTGGACACAGAGTTGTGAATGTGGCAGACTGAATGCGACAGACTGACTGTAGGTGTGTGCAGTCGCTACGTATCACTGTACGAGGAGGGTGAGTATTGTTTGGTCAGAAGCCGTTGCGCCCGATGGGGGGCTCGAACCCCCGACCCTCAGATTAAAAGTCTGATGCTCTACCGACTGAGCTAACCGGGCTCGACTGTTCGGCGCCGCTTGTCACACACATCAAAACCACCTCACACAACACACATGCACACTCACTCAAACAACACCATCTCAATCATCATACACCCTACAACTAACACCAAGCCACACTCAACATCCTCTCACACAATCGCACACACACGCACACACAAACAAACAATCACTCAGTCAATCAACCAGACATAAATCGAGACGCGGCTCTGTGCACACACTCACACACTCACACTCACAACACACACACACACACAACACACACACACACTTGCTTCTCCATTGGGAATCTCTACCGAACTACTCCGATCACCATACTGTTATAACTTGTGACCGCCGGTTATTGTGCAGTGACTTATCGATCGGATCAATAACGCGTAAAATACGTGCGAGCCGCCTAGATTCCTAATTGGTCCTGCTTTCCGTCTAGCCCAGCCAGTTTAGTCCAGAACACAAGTCTCAGCCTCTGCGATATGCATCGTTATATTACAAACATTCTGAGTTTATATACCAATCAAACAGACCACAACGTACCAATATAATATGAAACAACATTTGTACAAGAATTAGCCAGATTTGGCTGTGAATGAGGGAGGTAGAAATTCATATACTGAGTATAACTCAAGAATGGTAAAACGTATAATAATAGTTTATGGGTCAAAATAAAGCTTGTAATAAGAGGAATATGAATATGCATACTTTAGTTAATTAATAATTATACAATAGAAATATGCGTTTAGTATTGGTCCATAAAAGGATCCCAAAGTTATCATTCATTATGTTTATCGGGATATAACACATACACAATGTTCCATTGCAGCCATAAATGTTGCACGCCACACTCTTTAACCGTATCTGTCTTCCCACCACTACCCGTTTGTCTCCTCTACTTACACTTCCTCCGACTCCTACCACTCCTAATAGCAATCACACTCATACTGCTGCTCCCACTATTCCCACTCTTCCTGCTCTCATTCTCCAACAACTACAAATCATCCTACAACTCCTCCTTCTCCTCATCCTCTTCTTCCTCCTCCCTCACCTACTCATCCTCCTCCTAAACCTACTCCTACTCCTCCCAATCCTAATCCTCTTCTTCATCATATTCCATATCATACACATCAAATACACCCTCCTCCGCTTCTCCTTCTTCTTCTTCTTCTTCTTCTTCTTCTTCTTCTTCTTCACCATCATTATCATCATCATCATCATCATCTTCATCATATTCATCATATTCATCATATTCATCATATTCATCATACTCATCCCCACCAACCACATCCACTCTACATGAACACGGAATCGGCACACTCACATTGACCGATTGAGTGGTGTGTGAATATCAGGTAGTCGACTGATCGATTGGTGAATTGTCGATGTGAGATTAGAGTGATGGGAAGTGTGTGTCAATGAGGCAATGATGACGGTGATTGTGTGAAGTGAGTATGTGGTGTTGTATGGGTGTGATGACGTGAGAGGAGGCGGTGGTATGTGTGGTTGAGTTTGAGTTTGAGGTGTGTGTGTGTGGACACAGAGTTGTGAATGTGGCAGACTGAATGCGACAGACTGACTGTAGGTGTGTGCAGTCGCTACGTATCACTGTACGAGGAGGGTGAGTATTGTTTGGTCAGAAGCCGTTGCGCCCGATGGGGGCTCGAACCCCGACCCTCAGATTAAAAGTCTGATGCTCTACCGACTGAGCTAACCGGGCTCGACTGTTCGGCGCCGCTTGTCACACACATCAAAACCACCTCACACAACACACATGCACACTCACTCAAACAACACCATCTCAATCATCATACACCCTACAACTAACACCAAGCCACACTCAACATCCTCTCACACAATAGCACACACACGCACACACACGCACACACAAACAAACAATCACTCAGTCAATCAACCAGACATAAATCGAGACGCGGCTCTGTGCACACACTCACACACTCACACTCACAATAACACACACACACACACACACACAACACACAACACACACACACACTTGCTTCTCCATTGGGAATCTCTACCGAACTACTCCGATCACCATACTGTTATAACTTGTGACCGCCGGTTATTGTGCAGTGACTTATCGATCGGATCAATAACGCGTAAAATACGTGCGAGCCGCCTAGATTCCTAATTGGTCCTGCTTTCCGTCTAGCCCAGCCAGTTTAGTCCAGAACACAAGTCTCAGCCTCTGCGATATGCATCGTTATATTACAAACATTCTGAGTTTATATACCAATCAAACAGACCACAACGTACCAATATAATATGAAACAACATTTGTACAAGAATTAGCCAGATTTGGCTGTGAATGAGGGAGGTAGAAATTCATATACTGAGTATAACTCAAGAATGGTAAAACGTATAATAATAGTTTATGGGTCAAAATAAACCTTGTAATAAGAGGAATATGAATATGCATACTTTAGTTAATTAATAATTATACAATAGAAATATACGTTTAGTATTGGTCCATAAAAGGATCCCAAAGTTATCATTCATTATGTTTATCGGGATATAACACATACACAATGTTCCATTGCAGCCATAAATGTTGCACGCCACACTCTTTAACCGTATCTGTCTTCCCACCACTACCCGTTTGTCTCCTCTACTTACACTTCCTCCGACTCCTACCACTCCTAATAGCAATCACACTCATACTGCTGCTCCCACTATTCCCACTCTTCCTGCTCTCATTCTCCAACAACTACAAATCATCCTACAACTCCTCCTTCTCCTCATCCTCTTCTTCCTCCTCCCTCACCTACTCATCCTCCTCCTAAACCTACTCCTACTCCTCCCAATCCTAATCCTCTTCTTCATCATATTCCATATCATACACATCAAATACACCCTCCTCCGCTTCTCCTTCTTCTTCTTCTTCTTCTTCTTCTTCTTCTTCTTCTTCACCATCATTATCATCATCATCATCATCATCTTCATCATATTCATCATATTCATCATATTCATCATATTCATCATACTCATCCCCACCAACCACATCCACTCTACATGAACACGGAATCGGCACACTCACATTGACCGATTGAGTGGTGTGTGAATATCAGGTAGTCGACTGATCGATTGGTGAATTGTCGATGTGAGATTAGAGTGATGGGAAGTGTGTGTCAATGAGGCAATGATGACGGTGATTGTGTGAAGTGAGTATGTGGTGTTGTATGGGTGTGATGACGTGAGAGGAGGCGGTGGTATGTGTGGTTGAGTTTGAGTTTGAGGTGTGTGTGTGTGGACACAGAGTTGTGAATGTGGCAGACTGAATGCGACAGACTGACTGTAGGTGTGTGCAGTCGCTACGTATCACTGTACGAGGAGGGTGAGTATTGTTTGGTCAGAAGCCGTTGCGCCCGATGGGGGCTCGAACCCCGACCCTCAGATTAAAAGTCTGATGCTCTACCGACTGAGCTAACCGGGCTCGACTGTTCGGCGCCGCTTGTCACACACATCAAAACCACCTCACACAACACACATGCACACTCACTCAAACAACACCATCTCAATCATCATACACCCTACAACTAACACCAAGCCACACTCAACATCCTCTCACACAATGCACACACACGCACACACACGCACACACAAACAAACAATCACTCAGTCAATCAACCAGACATAAATCGAGACGCGGCTCTGTGCACACACTCACACACTCACACTCACAATACACACACACACACACAACACACACACACACTTGCTTCTCCATTGGGAATCTCTACCGAACTACTCCGATCACCATACTGTTATAACTTGTGACCGCCGGTTATTGTGCAGTGACTTATCGATCGGATCAATAACGCGTAAAATACGTGCGAGCCGCCTAGATTCCTAATTGGTCCTGCTTTCCGTCTAGCCCAGCCAGTTTAGTCCAGAACACAAGTCTCAGCCTCTGCGATATGCATCGTTATATTACAAACATTCTGAGTTTATATACCAATCAAACAGACCACAACGTACCAATATAATATGAAACAACATTTGTACAAGAATTAGCCAGATTTGGCTGTGAATGAGGGAGGTAGAAATTCATATACTGAGTATAACTCAAGAATGGTAAAACGTATAATAATAGTTTATGGGTCAAAATAAACCTTGTAATAAGAGGAATATGAATATGCATACTTTAGTTAATTAATAATTATACAATAGAAATATACGTTTAGTATTGGTCCATAAAAGGATCCCAAAGTTATCATTCATTATGTTTATCGGGATATAACACATACACAATGTTCCATTGCAGCCATAAATGTTGCACGCCACACTCTTTAACCGTATCTGTCTTCCCACCACTACCCGTTTGTCTCCTCTACTTACACTTCCTCCGACTCCTACCACTCCTAATAGCAATCACACTCATACTGCTGCTCCCACTATTCCCACTCTTCCTGCTCTCATTCTCCAACAACTACAAATCATCCTCCAACTCCTCCTTCTCCTCATCCTCTTCTTCCTCCTCCCTCACCTACTCATCCTCCTCCTAAACCTACTCCTACTCCTCCCAATCCTAATCCTCTTCTTCATCATATTCCATATCATACACATCAAATACACCCTCCTCCGCTTCTCCTTCTTCTTCTTCTTCTTCTTCTCATCATCATCATTCATCATCATCATCATCATCATCATCATCATCATCTTCATCATATTCATCATATTCATCATATTCATCATATTCATCATACTCATCCCCACCAACCACATCCACTCTACATGAACACGGAATCGGCACACTCACATTGACCGATTGAGTGGTGTGTGAATATCAGGTAGTCGACTGATCGATTGGTGAATTGTCGATGTGAGATTAGAGTGATGGGAAGTGTGTGTCAATGAGGCAATGATGACGGTGATTGTGTGAAGTGAGTATGTGGTGTTGTATGGGTGTGATGACGTGAGAGGAGGCGGTGGTATGTGTGGTTGAGTTTGAGTTTGAGGTGTGTGTGTGTGGACACAGAGTTGTGAATGTGGCAGACTGAATGCGACAGACTGACTGTAGGTGTGTGCAGTCGCTACGTATCACTGTACGAGGAGGGTGAGTATTGTTTGGTCAGAAGCCGTTGCGCCCGATGGGGGCTCGAACCCCGACCCTCAGATTAAAAGTCTGATGCTCTACCGACTGAGCTAACCGGGCTCGACTGTTCGGCGCCGCTTGTCACACACATCAAAACCACCTCACACAACACACATGCACACTCACTCAAACAACACCATCTCAATCATCATACACCCTACAACTAACACCAAGCCACACTCAACATCCTCTCACACAATAGCACACACACGCACACACACGCACACACAAACAAACAATCACTCAGTCAATCAACCAGACATAAATCGAGACGCGGCTCTGTGCACACACTCACACACTCACACTCACAATAACACACACAACACACACACACAACACACAACACACACACACACTTGCTTCTCCATTGGGAATCTCTACCGAACTACTCCGATCACCATACTGTTATAACTTGTGACCGCCGGTTATTGTGCAGTGACTTATCGATCGGATCAATAACGCGTAAAATACGTGCGAGCCGCCTAGATTCCTAATTGGTCCTGCTTTCCGTCTAGCCCAGCCAGTTTAGTCCAGAACACAAGTCTCAGCCTCTGCGATATGCATCGTTATATTACAAACATTCTGAGTTTATATACCAATCAAACAGACCACAACGTACCAATATAATATGAAACAACATTTGTACAAGAATTAGCCAGATTTGGCTGTGAATGAGGAGGTAGAAATTCATATACTGAGTATAACTCAAGAATGGTAAAACGTATAATAATAGTTTATGGGTCAAAATAAACCTTGTAATAAGAGGAATATGAATATGCATACTTTAGTTAATTAATAATTATACAATAGAAATATACGTTTAGTATTGGTCCATAAAAGGATCCCAAAGTTATCATTCATTATGTTTATCGGGATATAACACATACACAATGTTCCATTGCAGCCATAAATGTTGCACGCCACACTCTTTAACCGTATCTGTCTTCCCACCACTACCCGTTTGTCTCCTCTACTTACACTTCCTCCGACTCCTACCACTCCTAATAGCAATCACACTCATACTGCTGCTCCCACTATTCCCACTCTTCCTGCTCTCATTCTCCAACAACTACAAATCATCCTACAACTCCTCCTTCTCCTCATCCTCTTCTTCCTCCTCCCTCACCTACTCATCCTCCTCCTAAACCTACTCCTACTCCTCCCAATCCTAATCCTCTTCTTCATCATATTCCATATCATACACATCAAATACACCCTCCTCCGCTTCTCCTTCTTCTTCTTCTTCTTCTTCTTCTTCTTCTTTCTACTTCTTCACCATCATTATCATCATCATCATCATCATCTTCATCATATTCATCATATTCATCATATTCATCATATTCATCATACTCATCCCCACCAACCACATCCACTCTACATGAACACGGAATCGGCACACTCACATTGACCGATTGAGTGGTGTGTGAATATCAGGTAGTCGACTGATCGATTGGTGAATTGTCGATGTGAGATTAGAGTGATGGGAAGTGTGTGTCAATGAGGCAATGATGACGGTGATTGTGTGAAGTGAGTATGTGGTGTTGTATGGGTGTGATGACGTGAGAGGAGGCGGTGGTATGTGTGGTTGAGTTTGAGTTTGAGGTGTGTGTGTGTGGACACAGAGTTGTGAATGTGGCAGACTGAATGCGACAGACTGACTGTAGGTGTGTGCAGTCGCTACGTATCACTGTACGAGGAGGGTGAGTATTGTTTGGTCAGAAGCCGTTGCGCCCGATGGGGGCTCGAACCCCGACCCTCAGATTAAAAGTCTGATGCTCTACCGACTGAGCTAACCGGGCTCGACTGTTCGGCGCCGCTTGTCACACACATCAAAACCACCTCACACAACACACATGCACACTCACTCAAACAACACCATCTCAATCATCATACACCCTACAACTAACACCAAGCCACACTCAACATCCTCTCACACAATGCACACACACGCACACACACGCACACACAAACAAACAATCACTCAGTCAATCAACCAGACATAAATCGAGACGCGGCTCTGTGCACACACTCACACACTCACACTCACAACACACACACACACACAACACACACACACACTTGCTTCTCCATTGGGAATCTCTACCGAACTACTCCGATCACCATACTGTTATAACTTGTGACCGCCGGTTATTGTGCAGTGACTTATCGATCGGATCAATAACGCGTAAAATACGTGCGAGCCGCCTAGATTCCTAATTGGTCCTGCTTTCCGTCTAGCCCAGCCAGTTTAGTCCAGAACACAAGTCTCAGCCTCTGCGATATGCATCGTTATATTACAAACATTCTGAGTTTATATACCAATCAAACAGACCACAACGTACCAATATAATATGAAACAACATTTGTACAAGAATTAGCCAGATTTGGCTGTGAATGAGGGAGGTAGAAATTCATATACTGAGTATAACTCAAGAATGGTAAAACGTATAATAATAGTTTATGGGTCAAAATAAACCTTGTAATAAGAGGAATATGAATATGCATACTTTAGTTAATTAATAATTATACAATAGAAATATACGTTTAGTATTGGTCCATAAAAGGATCCCAAAGTTATCATTCATTATGTTTATCGGGATATAACACATACACAATGTTCCATTGCAGCCATAAATGTTGCACGCCACACTCTTTAACCGTATCTGTCTTCCCACCACTACCCGTTTGTCTCCTCTACTTACACTTCCTCCGACTCCTACCACTCCTAATAGCAATCACACTCATACTGCTGCTCCCACTATTCCCACTCTTCCTGCTCTCATTCTCCAACAACTACAAATCATCCTACAACTCCTCCTTCTCCTCATCCTCTTCTTCCTCCTCCCTCACCTACTCATCCTCCTCCTAAACCTACTCCTACTCCTCCCAATCCTAATCCTCTTCTTCATCATATTCCATATCATACACATCAAATACACCCTCCTCCGCTTCTCCTTCTTCTTCTTCTTCTTCTTCTTCTTCTTCATCATCATCATCATCATCATCATCATCATCATCATTCATCATATTCATCATATTCATCATACTCATCCCCACCAACCACATCCACTCTACATGAACACGGAATCGGCACACTCACATTGACCGATTGAGTGGTGTGTGAATATCAGGTAGTCGACTGATCGATTGGTGAATTGTCGATGTGAGATTAGAGTGATGGGAAGTGTGTGTCAATGAGGCAATGATGACGGTGATTGTGTGAAGTGAGTATGTGGTGTTGTATGGGTGTGATGACGTGAGAGGAGGCGGTGGTATGTGTGGTTGAGTTTGAGTTTGAGGTGTGTGTGTGTGGACACAGAGTTGTGAATGTGGCAGACTGAATGCGACAGACTGACTGTAGGTGTGTGCAGTCGCTACGTATCACTGTACGAGGAGGGTGAGTATTGTTTGGTCAGAAGCCGTTGCGCCCGATGGGGGCTCGAACCCCCGACCCTCAGATTAAAAGTCTGATGCTCTACCGACTGAGCTAACCGGGCTCGACTGTTCGGCGCCGCTTGTCACACACATCAAAACCACCTCACACAACACACATGCACACTCACTCAAACAACACCATCTCAATCATCATACACCCTACAACTAACACCAAGCCACACTCAACATCCTCTCACACAATAGCACACACACGCACACACACGCACACACAAACAAACAATCACTCAGTCAATCAACCAGACATAAATCGAGACGCGGCTCTGTGCACACACTCACACACTCACACTCACAACAACACACACACACACACACACACACTTGCTTCTCCATTGGGAATCTCTACCGAACTACTCCGATCACCATACTGTTATAACTTGTGACCGCCGGTTATTGTGCAGTGACTTATCGATCGGATCAATAACGCGTAAAATACGTGCGAGCCGCCTAGATTCCTAATTGGTCCTGCTTTCCGTCTAGCCCAGCCAGTTTAGTCCAGAACACAAGTCTCAGCCTCTGCGATATGCATCGTTATATTACAAACATTCTGAGTTTATATACCAATCAAACAGACCACAACGTACCAATATAATATGAAACAACATTTGTACAAGAATTAGCCAGATTTGGCTGTGAATGAGGGAGGTAGAAATTCATATACTGAGTATAACTCAAGAATGGTAAAACGTATAATAATAGTTTATGGGTCAAAATAAACCTTGTAATAAGAGGAATATGAATATGCATACTTTAGTTAATTAATAATTATACAATAGAAATATACGTTTAGTATTGGTCCATAAAAGGATCCCAAAGTTATCATTCATTATGTTTATCGGGATATAACACATACACAATGTTCCATTGCAGCCATAAATGTTGCACGCCACACTCTTTAACCGTATCTGTGTCTTCCCACCACTACCCGTTTGTCTCCTCTACTTACACTTCCTCCGACTCCTACCACTCCTAATAGCAATCACACTCATACTGCTGCTCCCACTATTCCCACTCTTCCTGCTCTCATTCTCCAACAACTACAAATCATCCTACAACTCCTCCTTCTCCTCATCCTCTTCTTCCTCCTCCCTCACCTACTCATCCTCCTCCTAAACCTACTCCTACTCCTCCCAATCCTAATCCTCTTCTTCATCATATTCCATATCATACACATCAAATACACCCTCCTCCGCTTCTCCTTCTTCTTCTTCTTCTTCATCATCATCATCATCATCATCATCATCATCATCATTCATCATATTCATCATACTCATCCCCACCAACCACATCCACTCTACATGAACACGGAATCGGCACACTCACATTGACCGATTGAGTGGTGTGTGAATATCAGGTAGTCGACTGATCGATTGGTGAATTGTCGATGTGAGATTAGAGTGATGGGAAATGTGTGTCAATGAGGCAATGATGACGGTGATTGTGTGAAGTGAGTATGTGGTGTTGTATGGGTGTGATGACGTGAGAGGAGGCGGTGGTATGTGTGGTTGAGTTTGAGTTTGAGGTGTGTGTGTGTGTGGACACAGAGTTGTGAATGTGGCAGA
Organism: Schistosoma haematobium; assembly: GCF_000699445.3. Lineage (NCBI taxonomy): Eukaryota > Metazoa > Platyhelminthes > Trematoda > Strigeidida > Schistosomatidae > Schistosoma > Schistosoma haematobium. The sequence continues at coordinate 14,902,358 of NC_067200.1, forward strand.
CTGAATGCGACAGACTGACTGTAGGTGTGTGCAGTCGCTACGTATCACTGTACGAGGAGGGTGAGTATTGTTTGGTCAAAGGCCGTTGCGCCCGATGGGGGGCTCGAACCCCCGACCCTCAGATTAAAAGTCTGATGCTCTACCGACTGAGCTAACCGGGCTCGACTGTTCGGCGCCGCTTGTCAAACACATCAAAACCACCTCACACAACACACATGCACACTCACTCAAACAACACCATCTCAATCATCATACACCCTACAACTAACACCAAGCCACACTCAACATCCTCTCACACACACACACACGCACACACACGCACACACAAACAAACAATCACTCAGTCAATCAACCAGACATAAATCGAGACGCGGCTCTGTGCACACACTCACACACTCACACTCACAATACACACACACAACACACACACACACTTGCTTCTCCATTGGGAATCTCTACCGAACTACTCCGATCACCATACTGTTATAACTTGTGACCGCCGGTTATTGTGCAGTGACTTATCGATCGGATCAATAACGCGTAAAATACGTGCGAGCCGCCTAGATTCCTAATTGGTCCTGCTTTCCGTCTAGCCCAGCCAGTTTAGTCCAGAACACAAGTCTCAGCCTCTGCGATATGCATCGTTATATTACAAACATTCTGAGTTTATATACCAATCAAACAGACCACAACGTACCAATATAATATGAAACAACATTTGTACAAGAATTAGCCAGATTTGGCTGTGAATGAGGGAGGTAGAAATTCATATACTGAGTATAACTCAAGAATGGTAAAACGTATAATAATAGTTTATGGGTCAAAATAAACCTTGTAATAAGAGGAATATGAATATGCATACTTTAGTTAATTAATAATTATACAATAGAAATATGCGTTTAGTATTGGTCCATAAAAGGATCCCAAAGTTATCATTCATTATGTTTATCGGGATATAACACATACACAATGTTCCATTGCAGCCATAAATGTTGCACGCCACACTCTTTAACCGTATCTGTCGTCCCACCACTACCCGTTTGTCTCCTCTACTTACACTTCCTCCGACTCCTACCACTCCTAATAGCAATCACACTCATACTGCTGCTCCCACTATTCCCACTCTTCCTGCTCTCATTCTCCAACAACTACAAATCATCCTACAACTCCTCCTTCTCCTCATCCTCTTCTTCCTCCTCCCTCACCTACTCATCCTCCTCCTAAACCTACTCCTACTCCTCCCAATCCTAATCCTCTTCTTCATCATATTCCATATCATACACATCAAATACACCCTCCTCCGCTTCTCCTTCTTCTTCTTCTTCTTCAATATCATCATCATCATCATCATCATCATCATCATCATCTTCATCATATTCATCATATTCATCATATTCATCATACTCATCCCCACCAACCACATCCACTCTACATGAACACGGAATCGGCACACTCACATTGACCGATTGAGTGGTGTGTGAATATCAGGTAGTCGACTGATCGATTGGTGAATTGTCGATGTGAGATTAGAGTGATGGGAAGTGTGTGTCAATGAGGCAATGATGACGGTGATTGTGTGAAGTGAGTATGTGGTGTTGTATGGGTGTGATGACGTGAGAGGAGGCGGTGGTATGTGTGGTTGAGTTTGAGTTTGAGGTGTGTGTGTGTGTGGACACAGAGTTGTGAATGTGGCAGACTGAATGCGACAGACTGACTGTAGGTGTGTGCAGTCGCTACGTACCACTGTACGAGGAGGGTGAGTATTGTTTGGTCAGAAGCCGTTGCGCCCGATGGGGGCTCGAACCCCGACCCTCAGATTAAAAGTCTGATGCTCTACCGACTGAGCTAACCGGGCTCGACTGTTCGGCGCCGCTTGTCACACACATCAAAACCACCTCACACAACACACATGCACACTCACTCAAACAACACCATCTCAATCATCATACACCCTACAACTAACACCAAGCCACACTCAACATCCTCTCACACAATAGCACACACACACACACGCACACACAAACAAACAATCACTCAGTCAATCAACCAGACATAAATCGAGACGCGGCTCTGTGCACACACTCACACACTCACACTCACAACAACACACACAACACACACACACACTTGCTTCTCCATTGGGAATCTCTACCGAACTACTCCGATCACCATACTGTTATAACTTGTGACCGCCGGTTATTGTGCAGTGACTTATCGATCGGATCAATAACGCGTAAAATACGTGCGAGCCGCCTAGATTCCTAATTGGTCCTGCTTTCCGTCTAGCCCAGCCAGTTTAGTCCAGAACACAAGTCTCAGCCTCTGCGATATGCATCGTTATATTACAAACATTCTGAGTTTATATACCAATCAAACAGACCACAACGTACCAATATAATATGAAACAACATTTGTACAAGAATTAGCCAGATTTGGCTGTGAATGAGGGAGGTAGAAATTCATATACTGAGTATAACTCAAGAATGGTAAAACGTATAATAATAGTTTATGGGTCAAAATAAACCTTGTAATAAGAGGAATATGAATATGCATACTTTAGTTAATTAATAATTATACAATAGAAATATGCGTTTAGTATTGGTCCATAAAAGGATCCCAAAGTTATCATTCATTATGTTTATCGGGATATAACACATACACAATGTTCCATTGCAGCCATAAATGTTGCACGCCACACTCTTTAACCGTATCTGTCTTCCCACCACTACCCGTTTGTCTCCTCTACTTACACTTCCTCCGACTCCTACCACTCCTAATAGCAATCACACTCATACTGCTGCTCCCACTATTCCCACTCTTCCTGCTCTCATTCTCCAACAACTACAAATCATCCTACAACTCCTCCTTCTCCTCATCCTCTTCTTCCTCCTCCCTCACCTACTCATCCTCCTCCTAAACCTACTCCTACTCCTCCCAATCCTAATCCTCTTCTTCATCATATTCCATATCATACACATCAAATACACCCTCCTCCGCTTCTCCTTCTTCTTCTTCATCATCAATATCATCATCATCATCATCATCATCATCATCATCTTCATCATATTCATCATATTCATCATATTCATCATACTCATCCCCACCAACCACATCCACTCTACATGAACACGGAATCGGCACACTCACATTGACCGATTGAGTGGTGTGTGAATATCAGGTAGTCGACTGATCGATTGGTGAATTGTCGATGTGAGATTAGAGTGATGGGAAGTGTGTGTCAATGAGGCAATGATGACGGTGATTGTGTGAAGTGAGTATGTGGTGTTGTATGGGTGTGATGACGTGAGAGGAGGCGGTGGTATGTGTGGTTGAGTTTGAGTTTGAGGTGTGTGTGTGTGGACACAGAGTTGTGAATGTGGCAGACTGAATGCGACAGACTGACTGTAGGTGTGTGCAGTCGCTACGTATCACTGTACGAGGAGGGTGAGTATTGTTTGGTCAGAAGCCGTTGCGCCCGATGGGGGCTCGAACCCCGACCCTCAGATTAAAAGTCTGATGCTCTACCGACTGAGCTAACCGGGCTCGACTGTTCGGCGCCGCTTGTCACACACATCAAAACCACCTCACACAACACACATGCACACTCACTCAAACAACACCATCTCAATCATCATACACCCTACAACTAACACCAAGCCACACTCAACATCCTCTCACACAATCGCACACACACACGCACACACACGCACACACAAACAAACAATCACTCAGTCAATCAACCAGACATAAATCGAGACGCGGCTCTGTGCACACACTCACACACTCACACTCACAATAACACACACAACACACACACTTGCTTCTCCATTGGGAATCTCTACCGAACTACTCCGATCACCATACTGTTATAACTTGTGACCGCCGGTTATTGTGCAGTGACTTATCGATCGGATCAATAACGCGTAAAATACGTGTGAGCCGCCTAGATTCCTAATTGGTCCTGCTTTCCGTCTAGCCCAGCCAGTTTAGTCCAGAACACAAGTCTCAGCCTCTGCGATATGCATCGTTATATTACAAACATTCTGAGTTTATATACCAATCAAACAGACCACAACGTACCAATATAATATGAAACAACATTTGTACAAGAATTAGCCAGATTTGGCTGTGAATGAGGGAGGTAGAAATTCATATACTGAGTATAACTCAAGAATGGTAAAACGTATAATAATAGTTTATGGGTCAAAATAAACCTTGTAATAAGAGGAATATGAATATGCATACTTTAGTTAATTAATAATTATACAATAGAAATATACGTTTAGTATTGGTCCATAAAAGGATCCCAAAGTTATCATTCATTATGTTTATCGGGATATAACACATACACAATGTTCCATTGCAGCCATAAATGTTGCACGCCACACTCTTTAACCGTATCTGTCTTCCCACCACTACCCGTTTGTCTCCTCTACTTACACTTCCTCCGACTCCTACCACTCCTAATAGCAATCACACTCATACTGCTGCTCCCACTATTCCCACTCTTCCTGCTCTCATTCTCCAACAACTACAAATCATCCTACAACTCCTCCTTCTCCTCATCCTCTTCTTCCTCCTCCCTCACCTACTCATCCTCCTCCTAAACCTACTCCTACTCCTCCCAATCCTAATCCTCTTCTTCATCATATTCCATATCATACACATCAAATACACCCTCCTCCGCTTCTCCTTCTTCTTCTTCTTCATCATCAATATCATCATCATCATCATCATCATCATCATCTTCATCATATTCATCATATTCATCATATTCATCATACTCATCCCCACCAACCACATCCACTCTACATGAACACGGAATCGGCACACTCACATTGACCGATTGAGTGGTGTGTGAATATCAGGTAGTCGACTGATCGATTGGTGAATTGTCGATGTGAGATTAGAGTGATGGGAAGTGTGTGTCAATGAGGCAATGATGACGGTGATTGTGTGAAGTGAGTATGTGGTGTTGTATGGGTGTGATGACGTGAGAGGAGGCGGTGGTATGTGTGGTTGAGTTTGAGTTTGAGGTGTGTGTGTGTGGACACAGAGTTGTGAATGTGGCAGACTGAATGCGACAGACTGACTGTAGGTGTGTGCAGTCGCTACGTATCACTGTACGAGGAGGGTGAGTATTGTTTGGTCAGAAGCCGTTGCGCCCGATGGGGGCTCGAACCCCGACCCTCAGATTAAAAGTCTGATGCTCTACCGACTGAGCTAACCGGGCTCGACTGTTCGGCGCCGCTTGTCACACACATCAAAACCACCTCACACAACACACATGCACACTCACTCAAACAACACCATCTCAATCATCATACACCCTACAACTAACACCAAGCCACACTCAACATCCTCTCACACAATAGCACACACACGCACACACACGCACACACAAACAAACAATCACTCAGTCAATCAACCAGACATAAATCGAGACGCGGCTCTGTGCACACACTCACACACTCACACTCACAACAACACACACAACACACACACACACTTGCTTCTCCATTGGGAATCTCTACCGAACTACTCCGATCACCATACTGTTATAACTTGTGACCGCCGATTATTGTGCAGTGACTTATCGATCGGATCAATAACGCGTAAAATACGTGTGAGCCGCCTAGATTCCTAATTGGTCCTGCTTTCCGTCTAGCCCAGCCAGTTTAGTCCAGAACACAAGTCTCAGCCTCTGCGATATGCATCGTTATATTACAAACATTCTGAGTTTATATACCAATCAAACAGACCACAACGTACCAATATAATATGAAACAACATTTGTACAAGAATTAGCCAGATTTGGCTGTGAATGAGGGAGGTAGAAATTCATATACTGAGTATAACTCAAGAATGGTAAAACGTATAATAATAGTTTATGGGTCAAAATAAACCTTGTAATAAGAGGAATATGAATATGCATACTTTAGTTAATTAATAATTATACAATAGAAATATACGTTTAGTATTGGTCCATAAAAGGATCCCAAAGTTATCATTCATTATGTTTATCGGGATATAACACATACACAATGTTCCATTGCAGCCATAAATGTTGCACGCCACACTCTTTAACCGTATCTGTCTTCCCACCACTACCCGTTTGTCTCCTCTACTTACACTTCCTCCGACTCCTACCACTCCTAATAGCAATCACACTCATACTGCTGCTCCCACTATTCCCACTCTTCCTGCTCTCATTCTCCAACAACTACAAATCATCCTACAACTCCTCCTTCTCCTCATCCTCTTCTTCCTCCTCCCTCACCTACTCATCCTCCTCCTAAACCTACTCCTACTCCTCCCAATCCTAATCCTCTTCTTCATCATATTCCATATCATACACATCAAATACACCCTCCTCCGCTTCTCCTTCTTCTTCTTCTTCATCAATATCATCATCATCATCATCATCATCATCATCTTCATCATATTCATCATATTCATCATATTCATCATACTCATCCCCACCAACCACATCCACTCTACATGAACACGGAATCGGCACACTCACATTGACCGATTGAGTGGTGTGTGAATATCAGGTAGTCGACTGATCGATTGGTGAATTGTCGATGTGAGATTAGAGTGATGGGAAGTGTGTGTCAATGAGGCAATGATGACGGTGATTGTGTGAAGTGAGTATGTGGTGTTGTATGGGTGTGATGACGTGAGAGGAGGCGGTGGTATGTGTGGTTGAGTTTGAGTTTGAGGTGTGTGTGTGTGGACACAGAGTTGTGAATGTGGCAGACTGAATGCGACAGACTGACTGTAGGTGTGTGCAGTCGCTACGTATCACTGTACGAGGAGGGTGAGTATTGTTTGGTCAGAAGCCGTTGCGCCCGATGGGGGCTCGAACCCCGACCCTCAGATTAAAAGTCTGATGCTCTACCGACTGAGCTAACCGGGCTCGACTGTTCGGCGCCGCTTGTCACACACATCAAAACCACCTCACACAACACACATGCACACTCACTCAAACAACACCATCTCAATCATCATACACCCTACAACTAACACCAAGCCACACTCAACATCCTCTCACACAATCGCACACACACACACGCACACACAAACAAACAATCACTCAGTCAATCAACCAGACATAAATCGAGACGCGGCTCTGTGCACACACTCACACTCACACTAACACACACAACACACACACACAACACACAACACACACACACACTTGCTTCTCCATTGGGAATCTCTACCGAACTACTCCGATCACCATACTGTTATAACTTGTGACCGCCGATTATTGTGCAGTGACTTATCGATCGGATCAATAACGCGTAAAATACGTGTGAGCCGCCTAGATTCCTAATTGGTCCTGCTTTCCGTCTAGCCCAGCCAGTTTAGTCCAGAACACAAGTCTCAGCCTCTGCGATATGCATCGTTATATTACAAACATTCTGAGTTTATATACCAATCAAACAGACCACAACGTACCAATATAATATGAAACAACATTTGTACAAGAATTAGCCAGATTTGGCTGTGAATGAGGGAGGTAGAAATTCATATACTGAGTATAACTCAAGAATGGTAAAACGTATAATAATAGTTTATGGGTCAAAATAAACCTTGTAATAAGAGGAATATGAATATGCATACTTTAGTTAATTAATAATTATACAATAGAAATATACGTTTAGTATTGGTCCATAAAAGGATCCCAAAGTTATCATTCATTATGTTTATCGGGATATAACACATACACAATGTTCCATTGCAGCCATAAATGTTGCACGCCACACTCTTTAACCGTATCTGTCTTCCCACCACTACCCGTTTGTCTCCTCTACTTACACTTCCTCCGACTCCTACCACTCCTAATAGCAATCACACTCATACTGCTGCTCCCACTATTCCCACTCTTCCTGCTCTCATTCTCCAACAACTACAAATCATCCTACAACTCCTCCTTCTCCTCATCCTCTTCTTCCTCCTCCCTCACCTACTCATCCTCCTCCTAAACCTACTCCTACTCCTCCCAATCCTAATCCTCTTCTTCATCATATTCCATATCATACACATCAAATACACCCTCCTCCGCTTCTCTTCTTCTTCTTCTTCATCATCAATATCATCATCATCATCATCATCATCATCTTCATCATATTCATCATATTCATCATATTCATCATACTCATCCCCACCAACCACATCCACTCTACATGAACACGGAATCGGCACACTCACATTGACCGATTGAGTGGTGTGTGAATATCAGGTAGTCGACTGATCGATTGGTGAATTGTCGATGTGAGATTAGAGTGATGGGAAGTGTGTGTCAATGAGGCAATGATGACGGTGATTGTGTGAAGTGAGTATGTGGTGTTGTATGGGTGTGATGACGTGAGAGGAGGCGGTGGTATGTGTGGTTGAGTTTGAGTTTGAGTGTGTGTGTGTGTGGACACAGAGTTGTGAATGTGGCAGACTGAATGCGACAGACTGACTGTAGGTGTGTGCAGTCGCTACGTATCACTGTACGAGGAGGGTGAGTATTGTTTGGTCAGAAGCCGTTGCGCCCGATGGGGGCTCGAACCCCCGACCCTCAGATTAAAAGTCTGATGCTCTACCGACTGAGCTAACCGGGCTCGACTGTTCGGCGCCGCTTGTCACACACATCAAAACCACCTCACACAACACACATGCACACTCACTCAAACAACACCATCTCAATCATCATACACCCTACAACTAACACCAAGCCACACTCAACATCCTCTCACACAATCGCACACACACACACACACAAACAAACAATCACTCAGTCAATCAACCAGACATAAATCGAGACGCGGCTCTGTGCACACACTCACACTCACACTAACACACACAACACACACACAACACACACACACACACACACACTTGCTTCTCCATTGGGAATCTCTACCGAACTACTCCGATCACCATACTGTTATAACTTGTGACCGCCGATTATTGTGCAGTGACTTATCGATCGGATCAATAACGCGTAAAATACGTGTGAGCCGCCTAGATTCCTAATTGGTCCTGCTTTCCGTCTAGCCCAGCCAGTTTAGTCCAGAACACAAGTCTCAGCCTCTGCGATATGCATCGTTATATTACAAACATTCTGAGTTTATATACCAATCAAACAGACCACAACGTACCAATATAATATGAAACAACATTTGTACAAGAATTAGCCAGATTTGGCTGTGAATGAGGGAGGTAGAAATTCATATACTGAGTATAACTCAAGAATGGTAAAACGTATAATAATAGTTTATGGGTCAAAATAAACCTTGTAATAAGAGGAATATGAATATGCATACTTTAGTTAATTAATAATTATACAATAGAAATATACGTTTAGTATTGGTCCATAAAAGGATCCCAAAGTTATCATTCATTATGTTTATCGGGATATAACACATACACAATGTTCCATTGCAGCCATAAATGTTGCACGCCACACTCTTTAACCGTATCTGTCTTCCCACCACTACCCGTTTGTCTCCTCTACTTACACTTCCTCCGACTCCTACCACTCCTAATAGCATTCACACTCATACTGCTGCTCCCACTATTCCCACTCTTCCTGCTCTCATTCTCCAACAACTACAAATCATCCTACAACTCCTCCTTCTCCTCATCCTCTTCTTCCTCCTCCCTCACCTACTCATCCTCCTCCTAAACCTACTCATACTCCTCCCAATCCTAATCCTCTTCTTCATCATATTCCATATCATACACATCAAATACACCCTCCTCCGCTTCTCCTTCTTCTTCTTCATCATCAATATCATCATCATCATCATCATCATCATCTTCATCATATTCATCATATTCATCATATTCATCATACTCATCCCCACCAACCACATCCACTCTACATGAACACGGAATCGGCACACTCACATTGACCGATTGAGTGGTGTGTGAATATCAGGTAGTCGACTGATCGATTGGTGAATTGTCGATGTGAGATTAGAGTGATGGGAAGTGTGTGTCAATGAGGCAATGATGACGGTGATTGTGTGAAGTGAGTATGTGGTGTTGTATGGGTGTGATGACGTGAGAGGAGGCGGTGGTATGTGTGGTTGAGTTTGAGTTTGAGGTGTGTGTGTGTGGACACAGAGTTGTGAATGTGGCAGACTGAATGCGACAGACTGACTGTAGGTGTGTGCAGTCGCTACGTACCACTGTACGAGGAGGGTGAGTATTGTTTGGTCAGAAGCCGTTGCGCCCGATGGGGGCTCGAACCCCGACCCTCAGATTAAAAGTCTGATGCTCTACCGACTGAGCTAACCGGGCTCGACTGTTCGGCGCCGCTTGTCACACACATCAAAACCACCTCACACAACACACATGCACACTCACTCAAACAACACCATCTCAATCATCATACACCCTACAACTAACACCAAGCCACACTCAACATCCTCTCACACAATCGCACACACACACACGCACACACAAACAATCAATCACTCAGTCAATCAACCAGACATAAATCGAGACGCGGCTCTGTGCACACACTCACACTCACACTAACACACACAACACACACACACAACACACAACACACACACACACACTTGCTTCTCCATTGGGAATCTCTACCGAACTACTCCGATCACCATACTGTTATAACTTGTGACCGCCGATTATTGTGCAGTGACTTATCGATCGGATCAATAACGCGTAAAATACGTGTGAGCCGCCTAGATTCCTAATTGGTCCTGCTTTCCGTCTAGCCCAGCCAGTTTAGTCCAGAACACAAGTCTCAGCCTCTGCGATATGCATCGTTATATTACAAACATTCTGAGTTTATATACCAATCAAACAGACCACAACGTACCAATATAATATGAAACAACATTTGTACAAGAATTAGCCAGATTTGGCTGTGAATGAGGGAGGTAGAAATTCATATACTGAGTATAACTCAAGAATGGTAAAACGTATAATAATAGTTTATGGGTCAAAATAAACCTTGTAATAAGAGGAATATGAATATGCATACTTTAGTTAATTAATAATTATACAATAGAAATATACGTTTAGTATTGGTCCATAAAAGGATCCCAAAGTTATCATTCATTATGTTTATCGGGATATAACACATACACAATGTTCCATTGCAGCCATAAATGTTGCACGCCACACTCTTTAACCGTATCTGTCTTCCCACCACTACCCGTTTGTCTCCTCTACTTACACTTCCTCCGACTCCTACCACTCCTAATAGCAATCACACTCATACTGCTGCTCCCACTATTCCCACTCTTCCTGCTCTCATTCTCCAACAACTACAAATCATCCTACAACTCCTCCTTCTCCTCATCCTCTTCTTCCTCCTCCCTCACCTACTCATCCTCCTCCTAAACCTACTCATACTCCTCCCAATCCTAATCCTCTTCTTCATCATATTCCATATCATACACATCAAATACACCCTCCTCCGCTTCTCCTTCTTCTTCTTCTTCTTCTTCTTCTTCTTCTTCTTCTACTTCTTCACCATCATTATCATCATCATCATCATCATCTTCATCATATTCATCATATTCATCATATTCATCATATTCATCATACTCATCCCCACCAACCACATCCACTCTACATGAACACGGAATCGGCACACTCACATTGACCGATTGAGTGGTGTGTGAATATCAGGTAGTCGACTGATCGATTGGTGAATTGTCGATGTGAGATTAGAGTGATGGGAAATGTGTGTCAATGAGGCAATGATGACGGTGATTGTGTGAAGTGAGTATGTGGTGTTGTATGGGTGTGATGACGTGAGAGGAGGCGGTGGTATGTGTGGTTGAGTTTGAGTTTGAGGTGTGTGTGTGTGGACACAGAGTTGTGAATGTGGCAGACTGAATGCGACAGACTGACTGTAGGTGTGTGCAGTCGCTACGTACCACTGTACGAGGAGGGTGAGTATTGTTTGGTCAGAAGCCGTTGCGCCCGATGGGGGCTCGAACCCCCGACCCTCAGATTAAAAGTCTGATGCTCTACCGACTGAGCTAACCGGGCTCGACTGTTCGGCGCCGCTTGTCACACACATCAAAACCACCTCACACAACACACATGCACACTCACTCAAACAACACCATCTCAATCATCATACACCCTACAACTAACACCAAGCCACACTCAACATCCTCTCACACAATCGCACACACACACACGCACACACAAACAATCAATCACTCAGTCAATCAACCAGACATAAATCGAGACGCGGCTCTGTGCACACACTCACACTCACACTAACACACACAACACACACACACAACACACACACACACACACACACTTGCTTCTCCATTGGGAATCTCTACCGAACTACTCCGATCACCATACTGTTATAACTTGTGACCGCCGATTATTGTGCAGTGACTTATCGATCGGATCAATAACGCGTAAAATACGTGTGAGCCGCCTAGATTCCTAATTGGTCCTGCTTTCCGTCTAGCCCAGCCAGTTTAGTCCAGAACACAAGTCTCAGCCTCTGCGATATGCATCGTTATATTACAAACATTCTGAGTTTATATACCAATCAAACAGACCACAACGTACCAATATAATATGAAACAACATTTGTACAAGAATTAGCCAGATTTGGCTGTGAATGAGGGAGGTAGAAATTCATATACTGAGTATAACTCAAGAATGGTAAAACGTATAATAATAGTTTATGGGTCAAAATAAACCTTGTAATAAGAGGAATATGAATATGCATACTTTAGTTAATTAATAATTATACAATAGAAATATACGTTTAGTATTGGTCCATAAAAGGATCCCAAAGTTATCATTCATTATGTTTATCGGGATATAACACATACACAATGTTCCATTGCAGCCATAAATGTTGCACGCCACACTCTTTAACCGTATCTGTCTTCCCACCACTACCCGTTTGTCTCCTCTACTTACACTTCCTCCGACTCCTACCACTCCTAATAGCATTCACACTCATACTGCTGCTCCCACTATTCCCACTCTTCCTGCTCTCATTCTCCAACAACTACAAATCATCCTACAACTCCTCCTTCTCCTCATCCTCTTCTTCCTCCTCCCTCACCTACTCATCCTCCTCCTAAACCTACTCATACTCCTCCCAATCCTAATCCTCTTCTTCATCATATTCCATATCATACACATCAAATACACCCTCCTCCGCTTCTCCTTCTTCTTCTTCATCATCAATATCATCATCATCATCATCATCATCATCTTCATCATATTCATCATATTCATCATATTCATCATACTCATCCCCACCAACCACATCCACTCTACATGAACACGGAATCGGCACACTCACATTGACCGATTGAGTGGTGTGTGAATATCAGGTAGTCGACTGATCGATTGGTGAATTGTCGATGTGAGATTAGAGTGATGGGAAATGTGTGTCAATGAGGCAATGATGACGGTGATTGTGTGAAGTGAGTATGTGGTGTTGTATGGGTGTGATGACGTGAGAGGAGGCGGTGGTATGTGTGGTTGAGTTTGAGTTTGAGTGTGTGTGTGTGTGGACACAGAGTTGTGAATGTGGCAGACTGAATGCGACAGACTGACTGTAGGTGTGTGCAGTCGCTACGTACCACTGTACGAGGAGGGTGAGTATTGTTTGGTCAGAAGCCGTTGCGCCCGATGGGGGCTCGAACCCCGACCCTCAGATTAAAAGTCTGATGCTCTACCGACTGAGCTAACCGGGCTCGACTGTTCGGCGCCGCTTGTCACACACATCAAAACCACCTCACACAACACACATGCACACTCACTCAAACAACACCATCTCAATCATCATACACCCTACAACTAACACCAAGCCACACTCAACATCCTCTCACACAATCGCACACACACACACGCACACACAAACAATCAATCACTCAGTCAATCAACCAGACATAAATCGAGACGCGGCTCTGTGCACACACTCACACTCACACTAACACACGCAACACACACACACAACACACAACACACACACACACACTTGCTTCTCCATTGGGAATCTCTACCGAACTACTCCGATCACCATACTGTTATAACTTGTGACCGCCGATTATTGTGCAGTGACTTATCGATCGGATCAATAACGCGTAAAATACGTGTGAGCCGCCTAGATTCCTAATTGGTCCTGCTTTCCGTCTAGCCCAGCCAGTTTAGTCCAGAACACAAGTCTCAGCCTCTGCGATATGCATCGTTATATTACAAACATTCTGAGTTTATATACCAATCAAACAGACCACAACGTACCAATATAATATGAAACAACATTTGTACAAGAATTAGCCAGATTTGGCTGTGAATGAGGGAGGTAGAAATTCATATACTGAGTATAACTCAAGAATGGTAAAACGTATAATAATAGTTTATGGGTCAAAATAAAGCTTGTAATAAGAGGAATATGAATATGCATACTTTAGTTAATTAATAATTATACAATAGAAATATACGTTTAGTATTGGTCCATAAAAGGATCCCAAAGTTATCATTCATTATGTTTATCGGGATATAACACATACACAATGTTCCATTGCAGCCATAAATGTTGCACGCCACACTCTTTAACCGTATCTGTCGTCCCACCACTACCCGTTTGTCTCCTCTACTTACACTTCCTCCGACTCCTACCACTCCTAATAGCATTCACACTCATACTGCTGCTCCCACTATTCCCACTCTTCCTGCTCTCATTCTCCAACAACTACAAATCATCCTACAACTCCTCCTTCTCCTCATCCTCTTCTTCCTCCTCCCTCACCTACTCATCCTCCTCCTAAACCTACTCATACTCCTCCCAATCCTAATCCTCTTCTTCATCATATTCCATATCATACACATCAAATACACCCTCCTCCGCTTCTCCTTCTTCTTCTTCTTCTTCTTCTTCTTCTTCTTCTTCTTCTACTTCTTCACCATCATTATCATCATCATCATCATCATCTTCATCATATTCATCATATTCATCATATTCATCATATTCATCATACTCATCCCCACCAACCACATCCACTCTACATGAACACGGAATCGGCACACTCACATTGACCGATTGAGTGGTGTGTGAATATCAGGTAGTCGACTGATCGATTGGTGAATTGTCGATGTGAGATTAGAGTGATGGGAAGTGTGTGTCAATGAGGCAATGATGACGGTGATTGTGTGAAGTGAGTATGTGGTGTTGTATGGGTGTGATGACGTGAGAGGAGGCGGTGGTATGTGTGGTTGAGTTTGAGTTTGAGGTGTGTGTGTGTGTGTGGACACAGAGTTGTGAATGTGGCAGACTGAATGCGACAGACTGACTGTAGGTGTGTGCAGTCGCTACGTACCACTGTACGAGGAGGGTGAGTATTGTTTGGTCAGAAGCCGTTGCGCCCGATGGGGGCTCGAACCCCGACCCTCAGATTAAAAGTCTGATGCTCTACCGACTGAGCTAACCGGGCTCGACTGTTCGGCGCCGCTTGTCACACACATCAAAACCACCTCACACAACACACATGCACACTCACTCAAACAACACCATCTCAATCATCATACACCCTACAACTAACACCAAGCCACACTCAACATCCTCTCACACAATCGCACACACACACACGCACACACAAACAATCAATCACTCAGTCAATCAACCAGACATAAATCGAGACGCGGCTCTGTGCACACACTCACACTCACACTAACACACGCAACACACACACACAACACACAACACACACACACACACTTGCTTCTCCATTGGGAATCTCTACCGAACTACTCCGATCACCATACTGTTATAACTTGTGACCGCCGATTATTGTGCAGTGACTTATCGATCGGATCAATAACGCGTCAAATACTAGCGAGCATCCTCGATTCTTTTAATTATCATGATAATATTGATGTCTGATTGAATTCGACTAATCGATCTTTTTGTTCCATGGACTTATTTACGTATTATCTCTGATGAATTATATTGTAAATATCTTATATTATTCAAATATTTCTCAGTTGATTTGTGTGATTGGATATTTGCATTACTTTGTTTATAATGATCTACACTAATCATATTTACAAATCCTGAATTATTCTAAATTATCATTTATCAATACGAAATGAACTTTTTCCATTCAATTATTGATTGTGTTCTTATTTGCTTTATCAACTACTAGTAGTGTATTTTTAATACCAAATTAATCAGTCTGTGATCAATAATTTTTATAATAGAGATCTTATCTATAGTAGATTTCTATTAAGTTCATTTCTATCAGATGAGTTTTGTGGATATTATAGTAATTTCAATGGTTAAGATCATGAGTCAGTTGAAGCTAGACCACCATGGAAATCCTGGAAGCACTTGACAGCCGTTTCGTCCCATTGTGGAACTCCTCAGCAGTGCGCATCCACGACCTCGCCTCCTGCGAGATTCGGACCCAGACCCTACTGGTTTCGCGCGCGAGCACTTACCCTTTTAATCATTTTTACCTACAATCATATGGATTACATCATCAATTTACATTATAACCATATGTTATAAACAGAAATGAAATGAAATACAGTTCGCAAATTGATTAATTTACCTAATGAACGATTAATTGGTTTATCGATTAGATCAATAAATAAAATTATTGTTGCTAAAACAACTTTATTATCAGCTTGTGTATTGCCTACATTCCATAATATTTTATTTATATTTATGTTAAATAATAAAAATTATTGTTGTTATTTCACATTTAGTAAACAACTGAACATTGAAGATTATTTCTATGCATCATTTGATTTAATATTTTTGATATGATATATACTAAAAATTACATTTACTTATTGTATCATCACCAAGTATTCATCAGGATATATGTATTATTGTAAAATTAGAATACCTACACTCTGTAGTTATTGTTGTTGCTGTTGTTGTTCTTGCTCTTCTTCTTCTTCTTCTTCTTCTTCTTCTTCTTGTTGTTGAATTCAACCATTGAAATGATTAACATCATTATTTATGATAACCTAAATTATATCATATTGTATAATCTGTTATCATATTCATTTCATTAAAACTAATTATACAATGAACAATAATTCCATACCCTTCAAAGCTAATCTATGTATGTTAATGCGGTTAATTTTTATGAAAATAAAAATAGAAATCACTTTTGTCGTCTCTCAAATTGAAAGTTAAATGCAGTTTTACATATTTTTCATGATAATTTGGAATTTTAAAATTATTACAGAATATTATTGTTCCATTCACCGTAACAGTGTTAACCACTGTTATATCCCAACGAGAATAATAAATGGTAACTTTTGGGATACATTTATGGAACAACACTATGCGTATATTTTTTCGTATAATTGTTACTTACTTACTTACTTACGCCTGTTACTCCTAATGGAGCATAGGCCACCGACCAGCATTCTCCAACCCACTCTGTCCTGGACCTTCTTTTCTAGTTCCATCCAATTTTTGTTCATTTCTCTCATGTGTATCTCCATTTCCCGGCGTAATGTGTTCTTTGGTTTTACTCTTTTCCTTTGGCCTTGAGGATTGCATGTCAGGACTTGTCTTGTGACGCAGTTGGGTGCTTTCCTCAATGTGTGTCCTATCCACTTCCAGCACTTCTTCCTAATGTCTTCCTCTGTTGGGATCTGATTTGTTCTTTCCCACAGTAGGTTGTTGCTAATAGTGTCCAGCCAACGGATACGAAATATTTTGCTTAGACAACTGTTAATAAACACTTGTATCTTCTAGATGATGGCTTTCGTAGTTCTCTAAGTTTCCACCCCATACAGTAGAACTGTCTTGACATTTGTATTGAAAATCCTGACCTTGGTGTTGGTTGACAGTTGCTTTGAGTTCCAGATGTTCCTCAGTTGTAAATATGCTGCTCTTGCTTTGCCGATCCGCGCCTTCACATCTGCATCAGATCCACCCTGTTCATCAATGATGCTGCCCAAATATGTAAAGGTTTTCACATCTTCCAAATCTTTTCCGTCAATTGTGACTGGATTGGTGCATGCTGTTTTATATCGGAGAATTCTGTTTTTCCCTTTGTGTATATTGAGACCTTCTGCTGCTGAAGCTTCTACTACACTGGTCGTCTTCTCCTGCATTTGTTGTTGCGTTTGGGATAGAAGAGCCAGATCATCTGCGAAATCTAGATCGTCCAACTGCATCCTGGCTGTCCACTGCATCCCGTGCTTCCCTTCAAATGTTGTCGTCTTCATGATCCAGTCGATCACCAGGAGAAAGAGAAAGGGTGAGAGTAAGCAACCTTGCCTGACACCGATTTTTACTTCGAACGAGTTTATCAACTGTCCTCCATGCACGATTTTGCAGTTTAACCCATCATATGAATTCCGTATGATATTGACTATCTTCTCAGGTACGCCGTAGTTTCGAAGAAGCCTACATAGTGTTGTTCTGTCCACGCTGTCAAATGCTTTTATCGTAGTCAATGAAGTTAATGTAGAATGATGAATTCCATTCAATTGATTGTTCCACAATGATCCGTAGTGTTGCGATCTGGTCTGTACACGATCTGTCCTTACGGAATCCTGCCTTTTGGTCACGAAGTTGGGCGTCTACGCAGTCCTTCATTCTGTTTAACAATATCCTGTTGAAGAATTTTCCCGGTATTGAGAGAAGAGTGATGCCCCTGTAGTTATTACAGTTTCTGAGATCGCCTTTCTTTGGTATTTTGACCAGAAGTCCCTCTTTCTAGTCTGTTGGTACATGTTCCTCATCCCAAATCTTACTGAAGAGAATGTGGAATATCCTTGCAGTTGCCGCTACGTCTGCTTTTAGTGTCTCTGCTAGAATGTTGTCTGGTCCTGCTGCTTTGCTACTCTTGATTTATCTGATGGCCATGCTGATTTCTTCAATTGTTGGTGGGCCAAAATCGATTGGGAAGTCCGTAGGTGTTGCTTCGATGTTGGGTGGGTTCAGTGGAGCTGGTCGATTCAAGAGTTCTTTGAAGTGTTCTACCCACCTGTTTCGTTGTTCTTCAATGTTGGTGATTATCTTACCTTCCTTGCTTTTCACTGGTCGTTCTGGTTTACGGTGATTTCAAGAGGGTTTCTTTGTTGTGTCATACAGTTGTCTCATGTTTCCTTCTCTCACGGCCTTTTCCACCGTCATTGCTAAACCTCCACATATTTACGTTTATCGGTTCTGATGCTCCTCTTCACTTGCTTGTTTGCTTCTGTGTATTCAGCTTGTGACTTGGCTTTCTCTGCTCTTGTTCGACTGGTATTGATTGCTGCCTTCTTGTTCCTCCTTTCTTGAATCTTATCCAGTGTATCAACAGTGATCCATTCCTTGTGATGGTGCTTCTTGTGGTCCAGGACCTCATGACATGTTGAAGTGATTGCATCATTTATCCCTTTTCAGTTGTTCTCCATAGAAGTTCCCACTCCATTGAGTAGATCATGAAAGGCCTGGAACTTATTGCTGAGGACCATCTTGAATTTGTTGAGTTTGTCAGTATCCCGAAGAAAAGCCGCATTAAACTTTTGTGATATTGCCTGCCCCGTTGTCCAGTGCTTCTTGAGTTTCAATTTCATCTTGGCGACCAGCAAGTGATGATCTGATGCTATATCAGCTCCTCTCTCGGTTCTCATATCCTCCATCGTCCTCCTGAACTTATTGTTGATGCAGATATGGTCGATTTGGTTTTGCGTTGTGTGGTCTGGTGAAGTCCATGTGGTTTTGTGAATGCGTTTATGTGGGAATATAGTGCCGCCTATGACCAGTTTATTGAAGGCACATAGGTTTGCAAATCTCTCACCATTTTCGTTCCTTTCTCCAAGTCCATGTCATTCCATGATGTCTTCATATCCAGTGTTGTCCATTCCAACCTTGACATTCAAATCTCCCATCAGAATGGTCAGGTCTTTTGTTGGGCATTTCTCGACGATTAACTGCAGCCTAAAGTAGAATTGATCTTTAGCATCTTCATTGTAGTCGTTGGTAGGCGCATAGCATTGGATGATGTTCATTGAAATGTCCTCTTTCTTTGTTTTGAAGGAGGCTTTGATGATCCTTGGTCCATGAGGTTCCCATCCTATAAGTGCATTTTGTGCTTGTTTGGACAGCATCAGTACAACTCCTTTTGTATTTGGAGCATTTTCTTCTTCATGGCCGGAGTATAACAGAAGCTCTCCTCAAGTTAGTCTTTTTTGTCCAACTTGCGTCCAATGTGTTTCACTGATTCCAAGCACCTCTAGGTTGTATCTCCTCATTTCTGCAGCAATTTGGAAGGCTCTCTCGATGTCCCACATTGTACGAGTATTCCATGTACCTAAGTAAATGGTTGCTCTGGTTGTCAGAAGAGGCATCGACCTCGTAACTTCTGAGGGAACTTGGCTTTCATCATGAGACGTCATAATTCTACTAAATGAGGACCTTCTGATTCCCAGGGCAGAGTTTAAAAGGTTCGAATAATTTTTTCTGGTTAGAGTTTTTTAGCGAGTTAGTTTTCTACGGGATGGGGACGCTAACCCCATGCCCAACCCTCCTCCCTTAACCGGGCTTGGGACCGGCAGTGTTCCCTGGAGGGACTCCAGGCGGAGTTATAATTGCTAAATAGCTAAATTGTACATATTCGTGTCCCTCTTATTATGAGATTTGTTTTGACCCATAAACTATTATTATACGTTTTACCATTCTTGAGTTATACTCAGTATATGAATTTCTACCTCCCTCATTCACAGCCAAATCTGGCTAATTCTTGTACAAATGTTGTTTCATATTATATTGGTACGTTGTGGTCTGTTTGATTGGTATATAAACTCAGAATGTTTGTAATATAACGATGCATATCGCAGAGGCTGAGACTTGTGTTCTGGACTAAACTGGCTGGGCTAGGCGGAAAGCAGGACCAATTAGGAATCTAGGCGGCTCGCACGTATTTTACGCGTTATTGATCCGATCGATAAGTCACTGCTCTCTAATTGACTGTATCATTACGTTATACATTAATAGGACATAGGGTACAAGTTTTAGCAACCACTAGATCTATAGTGAGTAAAAAATGACGTCAAATAAATTATAATTGAATAACTGTTAAGTGAATAAATTTAACTCGTACGTGTACAAATGATCAGTAAATAATTTAAAGATTGACCGATGATCTACATTTTTAAACGTTAGTTAGAATCTAACAGAATGGGAACCTTTCATGACGATTTTCTTTTGTGATAAGCTATGCAATAAATGCAAAAGATGACAACCTACTTTACAAAAGCGAAGAAAAAGAAGTTGGAGACTATGACAAAACTTAGCCCTTATGATTTATTAATTAAAAGATATACAGAGTCCATGTAAAAATGAGGGATTGAACATAATTCTTTTGTAAATAGAAGTCAGGTTTAACAATGTGAATTGTTATGGCTTCAACCATCCACAAATCCCAAGTGTAAACCCTATTTATAGACTGTGATATAACCTATCTGAAGTGGTTTGATAATTCCGAATTACTTTATAAAACGGTGTAACAAAACTTCACTTTCGTTGTTATGGAATTATACATTCGATACTTGTAGACGTTTGACCATTTCGTCTCGTCAAGGAATAACGTTCTGAGAAGATTTATTTTATGAGAGAGTGTTTAGTGGCCCGGGATCTGACTCCAGTTATATCGTATGAATGATTGTTATCAAAATATACATCCTGGCTATCCTCGTATATAATTATCGGTCAGATTATAATTTATAGACGACCTTTAAGCGACGCTAAAGAGACCTCGACAGTGTTTACCTAATAACTAGGACCAAATGAGGGTTATAAACCAGTATGAGAAATTACAATTGTGATTTACAGTTGATAGTCAGGGTTATGAATTTGATTTCGGGTCTTCATCACGAACTGACATCAGCTATAATGCCAAAACTCTATTTATCCAAACGGATGGGTGAATTTCGCGCCAAAATCCTAGACCTGTGATCTTATAACTGATTGGTTCGTCCATAAATTTTAGTCTCGTCTAATTATCAACTTAACTCGCGTTAGTCAATAAGGGAATCAAAATAAGTCAAATACCAGAAAGGATGTTCATATATGTATACTTTGTGCACTCGTTCATCGGGACAGACAATCAGAGAACCACAGCGAATGAAGCGAGCAAGAGAAAGCGTAGCAAAACGAAAGGACTCACAGTGGAGATGGAGTGTGAACCAACTCCATTTAATCAAACAGGAATCAATACTTATAGCCACACAAAAATAAGCTACAGACATGTGATGAGTAAGGTAAGATATACACACACATACGCTCATATAAAAACAGTCAAGGTTGATAAGTGAATAATTAACAAGATTGAAACGTGACTCAAGAAGAATGGATGAACTGGCCTGTCCAGAAGCTATAATAAATTATGTCGGCTTAACATAGTAACCGACACTACAAGTGGACTAAAGCTGTTAAAGTATGAAAGTGGTACTCTGAGTTTTTCGTTTGGCATTGGATATAACCATAAACCAGGTGTGATTTTTTAATAATATTAAATAATGGACAAACTATTTGAAGTAGTCTAATTCACTTCACATTTTCTAAACTGAAGGGAATATTTACAGACATTTCATTAATGATGTGAACAGAGAAGCAAGAAGCCTCGACAAACTACAGAAGCTATTTTTAGGGACGTTATTTCATTTAATTCAAAGCCTGTAAAACAGTAACATTTATTTTTGTCCCTAGTCTATTCTATAGATCATAAGCTTTCGTTTGTGTATGTTTCACTGCCATAGCCCTTTTTGTTCTAAAGCTATTGTCATTTAAACGTAATATTTTGTACTCAGTTTTCTACGCTAGTCTCCAGTTTTGGACATAATTGTATTTTCCTAATTTTTTGTACGTTGTGGTCGGATTAGTCATCTAGTTATTCGTGTACTCTTTTACACTAACCTGAAATCGGGAACCAGATCAGAATTGGGGGTAAACATTTATTGCACGGCCATTTTTGTATTTTTTTCGAGTGAAATTTTTTTCATCCCCATCTTCCAATAATTTTCATTCTGTTTCGTCCAATCAAATAACTAGTTTTGAGTTCGTTATAATTGGTCGTTTATTTCATAAAATCGATATAAAATATGAGGATTCGACGACAGAGCACATTTTCCTACAATTATGGGTGGTAGTAACATGCGGAGCGCGAGCCCCGTCGTTCCTCATGTTGTCACAGAAACCGATAACCTGTTCGTTCTTGAGCACATTGTATCTCGTAACGTCTCAATCACTTGACGAGCTCCATAAGAACTTATGAAACAGCTGCGTACTGTCATTATGTGGTGAGGGATTCTCATTTACATAGAGATCGGAAGCCGTATATTAGATTCGTATGTTGGAGAAATGGTCGTGGAACACCTAGCGGTTCTTCACAGCCGAGTAGACGAACGAGGTAATTTGATTTGTGTTATTATAATTTTTCATTAAGGACTACCGTGAACACTCAATGTCCTTCCTTCATATTTTATAAGTTACCGACTATCAAAATAACGTCAATATGGATACAACGTTAAGCAATGAAGAGGAAGAAATTGTTTCGATTAGCTCAGAGGAGTTCACAGAACGAGACAACGACAATGACGAAGACGCGTATGACAACAGACTTCATGATATTTGCAATCTTGCGCAACCGCCACATGAAACTGCTGATGGAAGTACCTTGATTTTTGTCCATGCGAAGCCATGCTTCATTTATTTTGTGCCTACGACCCATCAACACACGTCCATGGAATCCACTGTCCCGTGTACGCAGCTATAATGGAATAATAGCAACGCCTTTGTTCATGAAACTCGGAACTGTTAAGAGAACGAGTAAAGGCCCTTTCAGGGCCACCCACAATTTGATTTAAATTCTTTTGTTTCAATTCCTTATTTCCATAGCAAAGGTCAAGTGATCAAACCATCAAAATTCATTTAAGATTAATAGTCATTATGTGATTAGCGCCTACGTATTCGTAAACGTTTTTAAGCTTTCTCAAATATAAGGTTTAAGTAAACGATTTCGTATAGGAAATGTCATCTAATGAACACTCATCTATCTAAGAATAGTACATGCAAAACTTATTCAGAATGTTTCAGTGTTGTGTCATATAGTTAGGATAGGCGAATGTAGTACTACCAGTTCACTAGTACAACGACATCATTTCTATAGGAAAGGTCAACTGAACCAACATTGATGAATTCGAATTAAGCCTTAGTGATTAAGCAATATAATCAATGGAGATTTATAGAAATTTCGTGGATTAGATCATTAAAAGAGAATTTTGGAAAAAACTTATAACTGGTTTTAATAGTTGATGATAGTAATAACTGACGTTGAAAGGTGGTCAAATGTTTAATACACAATTAGTAAAGAAATTATTCATCGAAGTATTTCCATTAGTTTTTACTTAACACATCGTATGTTATTTTAATAAACGTTATATGCGTAGCAACATATCCATAAATCATCATGATAAAATAATGAATAGGGCATGCGTAAATCACGCTAACCGTTAACGATCGGTAAATGAAGCAAAATAGTAATAACTTCTCTCAGAAAATAGCAAACAATATTTGTCATTGGGTATTTTTCCAAACAGTAATTCTTAGTACAAAAGAGTTGTTTAGTTTTATCTGAATAATGGTGTCATAAATAAATGCAAGATTGTCAATTGTGTTATTTTGCTAATCCATTAAAAGCGTTAGTTGTTTTTAACTGTACATTCTTTGCAGTTGAGCTGTTTAAAATTATGACAAAAAGTACTTGTCTATGTAAGTAGTCATGTGAATCGATTATTGTGCTCGTCAATTGGGCTTAACAAGTTTTGCATGTAATGTCAACAGCATATTTGCAGTTTAAAAAATCTCCATATAATATTCTATATTGTTGAATAACAAGTTTTGACAAGGATTTGAAATATTAGTTACATTAAGTGTAAAAGTACAAGCCTACGGTCTGAGGAAATAAATGTCAATCTTAATTACACAGCTTAATACGAACAAAGTCAGTTGTATCAAATGACATTTGGGTATACGTACGTTTAATGTTAATGTAATAAATAAAAGTCTACATTTATTTACCAAACTTCAAAAAGATCAATTTCACTATATTGAAACATGGTGCTCTATCTTCAATTCACTCATGATATAGACATTTTATAAAACGTATAAATGTATCACTTTGTTCGTATTAAGCTGTGTAATTAAGATTGACATTTATTTCCTCAGACCGTAGGCTTGTACTTTTACACTTAATGTAACTAATATTTCAAATCCTTGTCAAAACTTGTTATTCAACAATATAGAATATTATATGGAGATTTTTAAACTGCAAATATGCTGTTGACATTACATGCAAAACTTGTTAAGCCCAATTGACGAGCACAATAATCGATTCACATGACTACTTACATAGACAAGTACTTTTTGTCATAATTTTAAACAGCTCAACTGCAAAGAATGTACAGTTAAAAACAACTAACGCTTTTAATGGATTAGCAAAATAACACAATTGACAATCTTGCATTTATTTATGACACCATTATTCAGATAAAACTAAACAACTCTTTTGTACTAAGAATTACTGTTTGGAAAAATACCCAATGACAAATATTGTTTGCTATTTTCTGAGAGAAGTTATTACTATTTTGCTTCATTTACCGATCGTTAACGGTTAGCGTGATTTACGCATGCCCTATTCATTATTTTATCATGATGATTTATGGATATGTTGCTACGCATATAACGTTTATTAAAATAACATACGATGTGTTAAGTAAAAAACTAATGGAAATACTTCGATGAATAATTTCTTTACTAATTGTGTATTAAACATTTGACCACCTTTCAACGTCAGTTATTACTATCATCAACTATTAAAACCAGTTATAAGTTTTTTCCAAAATTCTCTTTTAATGATCTAATCCACGAAATTTCTATAAATCTCCATTGATTATATTGCTTAATCACTAAGGCTAAATTCGAATTCATCAATGTTGGTTCAGTTGACCTTTCCTATAGAAATGATGTCGTTGTACTAGTGAACTGGTAGTACTACATTCGCCTATCCTAACTATATGACACAACACTGAAACATTCTGAATAAGTTTTGCATGTACTATTCTTAGATAGATGAGTGTTCATTAGATGACATTTCCTATACGAAATCGTTTACTTAAACCTTATATTTGAGAAAGCTTAAAAACGTTTACGAATACGTAGGCGCTAATCACATAATGACTATTAATCTTAAATGAATTTTGATGGTTTGATCACTTGACCTTTGCTATGGAAATAAGGAATTGAAACAAAAGAATTTAAATCAAATTGTGGGTGGCCCTGAAAAGGGCCTTTACTCGTTCTCTTAACAGTTCCGAGTTTCATGAACAAAGGCGTTGCTATTATTCCATTATAGCTGCGTACACGGGACAGTGGATTCCATGGACGTGTGTTGATGGGTCGTAGGCACAAAATAAATGAAGCATGGCTTCGCATGGACAAAAAATCAAGGTACTTCCATCAGCAGTTTCATGTGGCGGTTGCGCAAGATTGCAAATATCATGAAGTCTGTTGTCATACGCGTCTTCGTCATTGTCGTTGTCTCGTTCTGTGAACTCCTCTGAGCTAATCGAAACAATTTCTTCCTCTTCATTGCTTAACGTTGTATCCATATTGACGTTATTTTGATAGTCGGTAACTTATAAAATATGAAGGAAGGACATTGAGTGTTCACGGTAGTCCTTAATGAAAAATTATAATAACACAAATCAAATTACCTCGTTCGTCTACTCGGCTGTGAAGAACCGCTAGGTGTTCCACGACCATTTCTCCAACATACGAATCTAATATACGGCTTCCGATCTCTATGTAAATGAGAATCCCTCACCACATAATGACAGTACGCAGCTGTTTCATAAGTTCTTATGGAGCTCGTCAAGTGATTGAGACGTTACGAGATACAATGTGCTCAAGAACGAACAGGTTATCGGTTTCTGTGACAACATGAGGAACGACGGGGCTCGCGCTCCGCATGTTACTACCACCCATAATTGTAGGAAAATGTGCTCTGTCGTCGAATCCTCATATTTTATATCGATTTTATGAAATAAACGACCAATTATAACGAACTCAAAACTAGTTATTTGATTGGACGAAACAGAATGAAAATTATTGGAAGATGGGGATGAAAAAAAATTTCACTCGAAAAAAAAATACAAAAATGGCCGTGCAATAAATGTTTACCAGAATTGGGAATAAATCGAGTAGTGTTCCAGTTGACTTGTCTTCTCTCACTTGTGTGCTTTTTAGCCAATCAGGTGGTAGAATAGTTTTCTTCTCTCTACCCCGTTTCGAGCTCACTCATACTAGCCTCAAGGTTAAGCCGGTCAGCCTATCGCGTCAAGGTCTTAACCTAGATTAGGCAAGTTATCCTCTGCACAAAAATGGGTAGACAGATCAAGGACGTAACAATTAATAATACCCTATTTCATTTATTCACTAGTCTACTAAAAGTGAGCATCGTTCATTAAAACAAAATCTGCACAAACAGATTTCCACATGATTCTTTCCAGTTATTAGTTATCTGAATCGCAATCATAACAATATGAATATAGAAACAGAGATAGATGGAGGCTAGCAACAAATACAAAAATATGGAAATATATTACTAATTATCAAGTAAACGTTAGCCAGTTGTAAATAAATCTCTCAATTGGGCTTAATGAAGATTAACTTGAATGAATAAAGCCAGAACAAATATTGATGCAGAATAGTATGAATTCATTTTATTTCGAGGTTTCTCGTCAGCTACTTACAACCAAATGTATATTATGATTTTACATTGAGGTAAGAAATAGTATGAAACAATTGACATAACTGAATGTAAATAATGGGAATGGCAAAGGTTATCAATAATAACTATATATATGTGCAAGAACAGGTCAGAGGTTATTTGGTGTTAGAATCAAGGAAACATTAAGGATAGGTGGTGTAATAGTTGAGTGGAGTTCAGAGACAGATAAGATAAATTGTGTGATAATTTTAGAGGTAATGAAGGATTCATGGAATTAAAAACTGATAAAATGGATTGCGTAATAATTGAACAGAATTTGAAAACTACACATAATATGAGAGCGGAAATGTGTGAATGAAAGGGTGGTTTAAGAATTCGGTAACTAAACATTTTAAAAAACAAAATAACACAAGTAACCAAAAAATTGGACTATCAGGGTAATAATAAGTTTATTACTGTCTCTTTTTAAATACATAAATCCGGTTTAAATATTTTTTATCAATTATTACGTAATCCATTTTATCAGTTTTTAATTCCATGAATCCTTCATTACCTCTAAAATTATCACACAATTTATCTTATCTGTCTCTGAACTCCACTCAACTATTACACCACCTATCCTTAATGTTTCCTTGATTCTAACACCAAATAACCTCTGACCTGTTCTTGCACATATATATAGTTATTATTGATAACCTTTGCCATTCCCATTATTTACATTCAGTTATGTCAATTGTTTCATACTATTTCTTACCTCAATGTAAAATCATAATATACATTTGGTTGTAAGTAGCTGACGAGAAACCTCGAAATAAAATGAATTCATACTATTCTGCATCAATATTTGTTTTGGCTTCATTTAGCTTGAATGTATTTGTACTTCTAGTTGTAACTACTTATTCTGGTGGGGTAATGTCAAAAAATAATCGATAACATTATGATTATTGTGAACAACTGATAGTTAATATTTTCTTATCAGTATGGGGTTGTCGGGATTGCTGAATTTCATTAAAATCATGAACTGATCAGTTTTATGCTAACATTGAAAACTTGGAAGCACTGAACGGCCGTTTTAAACTAGTATGGGACTCATAAACAGTGAGTATCCACAACCACTCATGGCAGAATCGAATCCAAGACATTCGATATGGTTTGTGAACCCTTAACCTGTAGACTACCAAGTCGGCGTCCAACTGTGGGATCGATTTCCGCACACATGGTCGTGGACGCGCACTGCTGGGGAATCCCACACTACGACGAAGCGGCTGCCCAGTGCTTCCGGGTCTTTATTGTCGGTCTAATTTAGATCGGTTTATAATTTCAATGTCGTATTTTTTTCATTTTAAGTTATAGAAAGCGATTGAAGGTCAAATAATATGTTCATAGTTATAAACGGCTCAAACGAAAATTTGAACTGAAAGCTATGAAATATATGTTTATCCGATTTTTATGTAACATGTATTAGAGTAAATAGAAAAACGTGAATTGGAATATAAGTTTTTTTGTATTTACTAATGGATCTGACAATTATGAGGCGTATAACGTTAATTCCATGTTTTAAATTTAATATGCAGTTCAACCGAAGTTGGTTCCCTTTAGCGTACAAATATATATCCACGTTTATGACTAAAAAATAGTAGATAATGTTTTGTACTTCCATAATTGTGATTCTTCGTCCTTATGATAATTAGTTAAACTTAGGTGTAATTTAAACCAATTTGGAGATTCAAACAATTTATCTGTCACCCTATTATTATTCAAAACTACATAAAAATATTGAAGGATTACAGCCTCTCTGCTTAAAAATATTACGAAATTCATTCGAATCACACGTGCGGAATCGTGGATGTGTACTACTGAGGAGTACCGTCCTAAGACGAAACGGTCGTCCAGTGCTTTCTGGTTTTTCAATGGTGGTCTAACATTGATCCATTCATAATCTCAATCAAAATTGATTTTAGACTGGCATACATTGTTAAGTAATTCTTACTTCACGACAAATATTGATAAATATATTAAAGTATGTAGGTAGCAAAACGAGTGTTTAACTGATATAAACCGAAATATTATGATTACCACACGAAGGTAAATCTCA
The DNA here is from genome assembly GCF_000699445.3 of Schistosoma haematobium. Taxonomy (NCBI): domain Eukaryota; kingdom Metazoa; phylum Platyhelminthes; class Trematoda; order Strigeidida; family Schistosomatidae; genus Schistosoma; species Schistosoma haematobium. Next base: position 14,932,232 of record NC_067200.1, read on the forward strand.
GATATGTCAAACTGCCTGTGCATATCGTTAAACATACTTTATCGAAATATTACAATATGCATTTATGAACCGTTAAAATAACTGGCCGAAAATTGTACTCAATTATTCCCGGTAACTATACATTTTCGCTAACGCTTCTAAGCTTTTATTATTGTACGGGTCTACTTAACTACCTACAACCTACCTCTTGATTCAATCACTATTACCTATACGCCATTTTGACTCTGTTCGCAGACAGAATACAGTCAATGGAATACAAAAGATAGATTTTATTTCTTTTCAGTAACACAAATCATAGACTGAAACATTTATTCTGAAAAAGAAGAGAGAAATTCAGGGCCTTATTCCACTCACTGTAAAATACATTTGTTGCCCATATTCTGTTTCTGACCTACTGTAGGTTCCTTTAGGAACTATTCTGTAAATTTACGGCACAAAAACAACATAAAAGCTATTAGCTATCACTGATATGTAACGTTGTCGTTTTGAAAGCATTTCCCGTTAATGTTCCGTAATATCTCCATATAATGGACAACAGAAACCAGGGAACTGAGGGTGTGTGTTTCAACTATAGAATACATGGAGGGTTATATTACACCGGCAGATTATGCATGTACGTCGTCCGAGATTCATAGTTAATCATTCTTCATGTTAGCTTACTTCGTATAGTTCATTCCCGTCTATGTCGTTTAGTTCTTCCGTCAAATAAAGTCCTCATCCTACTGAAGGACTGAAGTAGCATCCAAAACAATGCTTATTGAAAGGTTTTCATAATGTAAAATTAAAATCAGAACAGATTGATTAAACAATTATTAAAACACCGACAATTCTGTATTGTCAAACAAATCATAATTGCCAGTAGCTAAAGTTTATGTGCATGAAATATGCAGCGAACATCATGTCAAGTTGGTAATGAATCATAAGTTAAATGACATATTGTACAAACCTCATACAAATTATTCGACAGCTAAGTATGTTTACGACACTTTTTATCTAATTAATCAGTGAATCCATACGTTTATATTGATATTATGTTAAGTATCATTCTCATGTAATCAGTCACTCAGTTACAACGTAGGACCAGGAACATATATGCATCGGTCCAAGTTGCCATACCGCATTAGCACAGCAAAATGAACACCGGATTCATAGAAGTAGTTAATTCAGTCATGGTAATATATAAAAGAAAGATTGCATATAAGGATATAATAAAGGAAGAAAAAATTAGTTCGTAGAAAGAAAGATATGAAGCGATTTTAATCTCATAGTTTAAGGGAAGACAGGGAGTGTATACACCTACGCCTTTGTGGTCGATTCTGAGACATGTCACACAGAGAGTCTCCAACCGTTGGTTACGCTAGTCACGCAGACCCCAACCAAGTAATCTGCATCTACCAACATGGCTCAGACTAGGAGTTAGTGACTTTGTAGACTGATGCCACGTTTTGATTTGGCTGCACCTAATTTTCTTCCAACCGTCTTCATGTAACCAATGTTCAGTGACCGGAAAACTACTGTAATTCAGTATGGAGTACTATACTCTTTTTAGAAATAAAGACAGAAAACAGTAGAATGAACGCAAAATAAGCGTGATTCATTTGTTTAACTTTTTATATTACAGAAGGAATTTTAGAGAAATGACATTGTCAGTTGATGAACTTCATGAAATGAAAAGTGAAGATTTATCAATCAGACTGAAAGTGGGTTGAAACAGGGATTTGTCTTGTTCCCCTCGTTCGGTGCACAGAGAATCTTCATCGTTGAAATCTAATCTCTGAATGACTATATACTTCTTTGTGTAATAATATTCATGTTTGCCTCGTGAAAAGTCTTTAAAATATTACTAGATTGTTGATCAAAAAATGTAACATGATCTTATTGTATTGAATATCAATATTTGATATTCCCAAACAACTTATTTCATTAATCTGGGTTCTGACTAGAGAATGAGTACAAGAACATGAACATGCATACTATGAATGTCGTTTTTCAGTATTTGTGGAAATATTGTTCCCATTTTGATTGTTACTCAGTTTACATGGAATTCTAGTTACCTGTATCTCACCCTTAATGTTTGTGTATATGTATGTGTGTCAATATACTTCTTCATCGGTCCATCTATCTATGTTTCATTGTCTTTTGCTCTCCACTTCACTATTTTCTCCGTTCAACTCTATTTTATCTACTGTATGGAAGGCTGGCTGTCTAGCCGGCTCTTTTCAACACCTGTATCAACCACGTCATCATCTCAAATTAATGTGCACATATTGAAACAGTCAGTTGGAATCCCCAAACTTTGTTCACTGACTGACCATATCATAATTCATTTAAATTACAAGTAAAACTTGGAAAGAGTACATATAATTAACTTCCCCATTTGTTTATATCCTGTTGTTTTCACCTAAGTTTCTACATTGTTAAAATCCACAAGGAATGTGCTTGCGAGAATCCGAGCATAAACCCTTTTGTGTAAAATCTACGTAGCTATTTTGTGTCACGGCATTCTAAATCGTAAAATACGCTACAACCCCGTTTTCCCGTTAATTATATGCGATTCTCTATGTTAGTGATAAGTTAATTAAGAAGGTAAAATGTTCTCAGACGGCTATGAAATCCGTTTAACAAATATATTTTTGTTTACTATTAAAAATGTTACTAGTTATGTCACTTTTAAATCAAGTCCTAAGCAGATGACTTTTCTACCAACCATCACTGACCTTGTCCTGTTTTGTATCCGGATTCATAAATCTTTACGAACTTAATGAGGAACCTGTTTTAAAGTAGGGTTTTTTGTTTCTCCATTTTCCTTTCACAATGTCCTCAGGAGATTTAAGTTTAGTTGGAGCATTTGACATAGCTTGTTTTGAAGCTAGGACAGTGTATATATTTTCCAGTCCATATATCCTTTTAAAATAGACTTCTTTTAATAGAGGTATACGACGTTTTAAAGAGGGAGATATCAATAAATCCCAAAGTAATTTCCTCTTCTTATTGCCAAGTCAACCAATATATGAATGTATCCTATCAAAGTTTTTCAGAAGCTTATATCTAATCTTTGTTTTATTGCATAATAAGCGAGTTATTTGTATGATAATATTTAAGGTAATTCAACATGACCTGTTTATGCTAACAATCTTATACTAATAAAAAAATATCGGTTAGTTTATGACCAAGTGGAGATTTCGCCGCAACTTTGTTTATCTACAAAATCTGCTTTTAAATATAATATGAAATTCCACCACACATGTCAGGAATGGCTTCTTCAACTTCTCTAGTGAAAATGACGAATCTATTTTCCTTTTTAATAGTTTCTTGCGTATGTAACTGATCACATCCCTGGAGAGAGAATTTTTTGAGTAAAGTCGCGATAACAACTAATGGAGAATAATATGGCTGCCGAAAGATCGAGACTTGCCATCGAAGATAAGTAAGATACGTCTTCTGGGATTACATGATCCCAGGTTTATGAACACCCGACTCTAAAACCTTTAAGAACAGTTCCTGACCATGGCTCTGTTAAAGCAAATAAGACACTTATGGTTCCCGTTTTCTACCAGGTGAAATGCACCAAAGTTCAGTGTCGGAAGACCTTCGCTTTTAGAGAAGGCAATGAAAATTATTTCGTCTTTTGGCTTAATGACGAATTACTACTTGTTCTTAGTAAGTAGTTTAAGCACACCAGACTATTTTGTAGGCTTACATTCTATTTCTTACGATCTTACTTCAAACCCATGTACCAATTAAACCAGTTTACTTATGTCCATATTAGAGTGTGCTATTTGAAACTACATTCCTTCTCATCAGTGAATTCCTTTGTGCTTTTTAACCCTTGAAAAGTTATTAATCCCGGACAAACTAGCCATTCTCAAAAAGTAGCCCTTAATTCATATTCGATTTTGCTAACATTTTCGATTGACAGTTCTATGATGGATTTTTCATTCTTATTTACATCTAGATCATTTATAAAATGTGTTAATCAAATAAACCCGAGTCACCCGATTTTTATTGCATCAAAATTATCACAAGTATTTAGAGTCTCCTTATGAAGATACATCCGATATTTGGCCTACGGTCAAATCAAAACTATCATCAGTAAGGATAGACGGAAACGATAAGCAAACTTAGTGTGAAGAGAAGTAATCTATCCTTCAATATGGCTAAGAACTGTTTTACAAGACCACAATGCTTCAATCAAGTTCGAGGAACGATTGTAATACACATATGACATACAAATACAGACTTCCGTACCCTAAGAATGCGACTTATATATTCGATGTCACCAGAGAGATTATTTTCAGATAAGTTCGAATTAAGGTCCTAACTGAATATACGAAAAAAGGCATTTCGGACTCGCAAATAAACTGCTTAATTTTTTTAGCGTACGATGCGTTATTTATCAAAGTGATGAATTCCGAGACTAATTTTCTGCAGATCCATTTAATTATGTTGATACTCTCTTAACACTATTTCAGACTACAAATTCAACTAAATTAAACCAGTAGTTTACGTGGTGATTGATTTTCTGAAATAAAGAAATTATCCATGTTGTCGTTTTCGATTTTTACGCGACAACTGGAACCTAAATTTTGAATATTAATTACTGCTACGAATGATAACTGAAAGAATTTGTCGGATGTTCACAGGATTATTTTGAGCTACAGTGGTGGTTGGTCACTAGGACTAAACTTGTTCAGTGTCCATTTACCTAAGTCTGCTTCTTAATTCTTAACTGCAGTAATAAATAATGAATCCAGATTCAAAACAGAGATTATTCTATTGAATTCTCTATAACAACTGTCCAGTATGTAATATCAGAAAATATCATCACAAACTCAGGTTTAGTTTCATTGTTTACGAAAACGAATTAAAATTGTCAAAGATTTATAGGTTAATTAATCGAAACCAGTAGGTCCTGGGCTCGAATCCCGTGGGGTGCGAGATCGTGGATGCGCACTGCTGAGGAGTCCCATACTAAGACGAAACGGCCGTCCAGTGCTTTCAGGTTTTCCATGGTGGTCTAGCTTCAATTGGCTCATGATTTCAACCTGTGAAATTTCTAAAAAATCTCCACAATACCCATTCTGATAGTTAATCGATTGTTTGAACAATTTCATATGTGGTTCATGCAGACTACATAGCCATAAACATTGCTGAATAATATACTCATCTCTGTAGATGTGCGATCTCTTAAAAATGAACATGGAATGTCATTTACAACCTTGAATCATCGTATTCACATATACTTAGCCTATTGACTGATCCTTTCTCATCCAACTACATGGGTAAGAATCTTGTAGAGACGGATTATTTAGCCTTAATTTATAAACAATTTCTGTTATTATCCATATCTCATAATTTTAGTCGATATATATACAATGCTCATTATTGACTCTAATTTTTTTTAAAAATCGTTATGTTTACTTCCCTGTGTTAATAAATGTCATTCGGATTATCATTCTGTATAATGATCCTTTCATTTGGCTTTCACAGACGGATGGACGTTCTTATTACGTAGCGAACATTTACAAGGTATCCACTGTAGATACGTGTTAGGAGGGCTGTCAATCGAGATAGCTGCTGAGGTCCGAGACCTCGGGGGTCGTCGTAAAGTGTATAGATGAAGACAATGATAATATATATACATAATGTGAGTAATAGTGTAACCAAAATATGTTCACTTATGTAATATTAGAAAAAGCTTAGGCTCAGTATTAAATTGTAGTCGACAAAAAATACAAGTATATGAAACTATAACAGTTTACGGAAAATGTACATACCAATGAATGAAAATAGCTAATAAACATTCAGAAACAATTAGTAACAGTTATAGAATCAGATACTTGTGAGTAAAAAGTTTCTACATGTTTGAACGGGTCCAAAAATAACTCTGACGTGAGAAGGTGGGTTAGAAGTTGTATGCCATCTCGATGAAGTAAAATCCACTGCCACAAAATCACTTAACCTGACAAGTTTCCAAACTTTGACAGATAGTTTAAACACATGTACATATATCTTCTCAAATAAAAATTTACAAATTGTATGGGGTGGTGGTGTGTATAATTACTGAATATCTATGTACATATATGTGGTGTTTGAATGAACTAATGATTCCTTTGTACTTGTTGAATACTTGATTCCGAATTCCAAATACAATACGTTCGTTCGTGCTTATCTAGTACTTCTTGATCCGATTACGTTATTTCTGGGATTCTTAGTTCATACTATAATTCAAATACTCCTAATTATCATAATATATATAATTTTACTCAATTCAATAGCATAGTGTTGATTTATTCAGTCATTGTAACTGAGATAAATCACTTTTATACAATTGAAATCAGTCCACATGAATCGTTGATTATTTTGGGAGTTTCACAAACATGACTAAGCTTATGAAGGTGCTATTTAGAGTTGGAAAATTCTGACCATCTACTTTATCCAAAATCTTGATATGCCAAATTTGGGAGCTGTTTTTCACAATATGGTTGAGATTCTTCATTTGATAGACTTCATTAAATTTTGCAGACTTCAGTATTTTTAATCAGTCATTTAACTCCACAACGTAACTGATACTGATACATGTAAATTCTAGAGATTACAGACATAATCCTCAAAAAGCCGAGATTCCTTCATCAGTAATTACCTGTAAAAAAGTTTTCAACAAAAATATTTTTTCAAATCAATAGACAGAAATTTCAGAACAGAAAGAGTAGGAATTTTAAGATCACGTCATTGTTAGAGTTGTAAGCAACTATCCATACTCTCATCTAGAGTTTAATATTCTATGTAATAGAATGTCAGTCAGTCAGTCAGTCAGTAACAACGTAGAACTTCGTACGTACATACATCAGTTCGAGTTGCCACACCACATTAGCACAGAGATGCAGTGGTCGGTTCAAATTCCGTAGTGGTAGAGGTAGTAAGAGTATAAACAGTAATCGGAAAGATTAGGGTTTGTAATAGAATGGGTCCAAAAATGAACTCTGACGTCAGAAGGTGGGTTAGGAGCTGATTGATAACCTTCTAAATGGATAGTATCTACTTGTGTTTTAGCCAAAGTTTAAATGAAGGAACTGTAAAAACCACAAATATAATGTTTGTAGTTCGATCTTATAACCTGTAATTATTAAAAGTAATAAATTAGTACGATAATAATTATCTTCGAAGTATCCAACGTTGTGAATGTTGAAATTAGTAAACCAATAAATTATTACTAGTAATACAGAGGTTGTGGCACTTGGAATTGTTCTGTTACATTTAGGATTATCTCATATATATGTACAGGAATAATGAAACAAACTGATTGTCTGATAGTGAATAAAAAACAAATTTGAAGGGAATTCTTGACCAGACTATTTTAAAGCATTAGCTTTAAACGACTTTTAGCCAATCGGAAAACAGTGTTCAATCATAACAGAATCTGTAATATAAAAGTAGGTAAATTTCTGTGATGGTTCAGTTAACATGCTGAAAACCGATCCACTACTCAAAACAATAGGTGGTAAAGAATTTCATCCATATGATTAAAAAAATCTTTCTTGAGGGACTTTATCTACTTATTTGTTTAGACAAATAAGCATTGGTACAAGGAGGCACCAAGAATATATACGCCACACTTCGTCATTCGATTTCTGTGAGGACTGGAATACTGGCCAGGTATCCAAACAGAAGCAGGTGGTTTTCTTAGTGGGTCACTCTTCGAGCCTTTCACCTACGGGTCTAATTCACAAGATAATAGAGCAACGTTAGGTGATGCAGTCCTATGGTAACCGGTGACCAACAACAGGTTCATACGCCGTTTGTTCCCTCAGGATCCCAGAGCACATGTGGGCCACTAGTCTGCAATCAGGGTCTCCCTATCCCACAGATGGATCCTCCATACCCACCGACCTGGTTAAAGCGCCCGAATATTTGCTTTTCATTCCCACAATTTCGTTAAACAACGATTCCGCTTCAAGAAGTTAGTGAGTAGGACGTCCTCGACGGTGGCTGTGTATACACGTAGCCACATGTAGTTCTTCGGCATTTGATGCTGACCGCATTAGTTCTAATGGACTCATCTAGCTGAAGACGCTTGGTCACGCATCCGCACCAGATCACGAGTGGGAACACCGTGCTCAACTTCTCCCGCAACCGCTAGTCAGTTTAGATCAGTCACTTCTCGATATATTGGTAATCTATCGAATATAACTTCGAACCTCCTCGCTTATGACTTTTGATTTCACTGTGGGGAAACGATTCAATTATAGATGTTACTGGTTAAATTGTTGTCAAACTACAAATACTTGTGGCGACTTCAAGCATTATAAAGGCTGAATAAGGGTAATTTTTACTAAGCTTTAGGTATGGAATAAGTGTGCTGTCGACTTACTTACTTACTTACGCCTGTTACTCCTTGTGAAGGAACATAGGCCGCTCACCAGCATTCTCCATCCAACCCTGTCCTGGGCTATCCTTTCTAGCTCCGTCCAGTTGTAATTCATCCCTTTCATATCTGCTTCTATTTCCCGTTTTAATGTGTTCTTTGGCCTTCCTCTTTTCCGCTCCCCTTCAGGATTCCAAGTTAGGGCTTGCCTCGTGATGCAGTTTGATGATTTGCGTAGTGTATGTCTCATCCATTTCCATCGTCTTTTCCTAATTTCCTTTTCAGCTGGAAGTTGGTTTGTTCTCTCCCACAGAAGGCTGTTGCTGATGGTATCCGGCCAATGGATGTTGAGTATCTTGCGTAGACAACCATTTATAAATACTTGTACCTTCTTGATGGTGGTTGTTGTAGTTCTCCAACTTTCAGCCCCGTACAGTAAAACTGCCTTGATATTCGTATTGAAGATTCTCACTTTGATATTGGTTGAAAGTTGTTTTGAGTTCCATATGTTCTTCAGTTGTAAGAATTCCGTCCTTGTTTTGCCAATCCTCACCTATACATCTGCATCTGAACCTCCTTGTTCATCGACGATTCTTCCCAGGTATGTGAAGGACTCCACATCTTCCAGAGTTTCCCCATCAATAGTGATTGAATTGCTGTTCCCCGTGTTGTATTTGAGGACCTTGGTTTTCCCCTTGTGTATGCTGAGGCCTACTGATGCAGAGACTGCTGCTACACTGGCTGTCTTTATCTGCATTTGTTCATGTGTATGCGATATGAGGGCTAGGTCATCTGCAAAGTCCAAATCGTCTAATTGATTCTGAGCTGTCCATTGTATTCCGTGTTTTCCCTTAGATATCGAGGTAGACAGTCTTGTCTGACTCCGGTCCTTACTTGGAATGCATCTGTCAGCTGTCCTCCATGCACCACCTTGCACTGTTGTCCGTCGTATGAGTTCCGGATAATATTGACAATCTTCTCAGGAACTCCGTAGTGTCGAAGAAGTTTCCATAATGTCCTCCCATCTACACTGTTAAATGCTTTTTCATAATCAATGAAGTTGGTGTACAGTGACGAGTTCGACTCAACTGATTGTTCGACGATTATCCGTAGTGTCGCAATTTAGTCTGTGCACGACCGATGCATACGGAATCCAGCTTGTTGATCTCGAAGTTGGATGTCTACTGCGTCTTTCATCTAGTTCACAACCAGGTAGCTTAATTTACTTTTCTGAAAATTCGAACTCATCATTAACACTACTCACTCGTTGGTTCGAGTATACACAGTTTATACTTAGAAACTACCTATATTTAGCTGACTGTACTTTCAGATTTTAGAAATTGTTTTGACCAACCTGGTACCAATTCGGCTATTATAACAGGATTTCCTACTATTTCTTCTTTTTGAACAAAATAATCAACATTCTAGCATACTATATGATGACTATATCTGATTTCTAATCAACCCTTAACTTTCCCGTTAGCTTAACTGGGAATTTCATACCAATACCATGAGTGTTAAAACATTTACTACGAGTAGTATTGAGTTTTATTGTTTTGCTTTCTTTCAGATTTGTTACAATAATCTCAAATTTAGTGGGGATTTGGGAGCCGATACTAAAGTGTTACTTAATTTTCCGTTAGGCAGTAGTCAACTTAGTTCTAACTTCAAGTGACCTGAAATGTTTCATTAGTGTTCCACCTAGCTTTCCAGCTTCCTGTTCCAAAGTTATTCGACAGATCAATCAGTCAGTCATGAGCAACGTAGAACCTGCCATATGCGTACTTCTGTTCAATTTACAATACCCCGTTAGCACAGCGAGACGACATTATCATGGCAAATCTCAGAGTAATAGAGGCAAAAACAGTATTGAAGGCGATAGTCAAGGCTATGGATTGAAGAAACGATTCGAGTCGAATATATGAATTAGTTCGATAAGAAATGTATTAGGTAATTTAGAAATTTAGGATATAAGGGAAGACAATGAGTGAATGTACCTGCACCATTAAGAATGATTCAGAGTCATATTACACAAATATTGGTTACGATAATCAAACGGATCCCAACCAGGTTGTCTGCACCGACGTACATGGGTCAGTCCAACAGTCAGTGTCTTCATGGACTAATGTCACGTCCTGGTTTGTCTGCCTCTACCTTTCTTCCAACATAATCCTACACCAGCGACCATCGTGCGTTGAGGCAATGATTTTGAGGAACACCATATTAAATTAATAAACACGAATGACCTTCAACTGCTATATATATTCCCCATTGTTTTCTCATTACTTGTTAACTGTTTTTTGGTCAGGTGATAAGACGAGCTGTTCGGGCATTCATATCTATCTTATGTTTACACAGGAGTAGGAGCATTGCCACCTGACCTAAGACATGACTGGAACTGAACCATTCCCTCTAACAAATGATTAATGTCAAACTTCAATTAACTTCATGAATTTGAAGATACAGAATATAAGAACAATATTTTCCTTGTATAAGAACACAATCTTCTATACAGCCTAGTAGATGGGCCTAATGACCTTTGACCTTGTTTCATCACACAGATTAGATTCTAGACAGTGAATATAACATAAACAACACAACACTTAAGAAATAGGGCTAATTTAATCGAAGCAGTAATTAATGAGACAAGCAGAATTGTATTTGATTAATATCAGAAGGGGTTTTGTGGATATTATAGTGATTTCAATGGTTGAGATCATGAGTCCGTTGAAGCTAGACCACTATGGAAAACCTGGGTTCGAATCTCGCAAGGCGGGATCATGGATGCGTATTACTGAGGAGTCCCATAACAGGACGAAACAGCCATCAAGTGCTTCCAGGTTTCCCATGATGGTCTAGCTTCAACTGACTCATGATCTCAACCATTGAAAATCATATTTGATAAACGATCAGTCAAAATGTAACTCATCATGACAACTGTGCAAATTAGATTATTTTGTTCAGTTTTAATTCACGATACATTTGTCTCAGAACCCAATAATGAACCAGGCATATTTGTATACTCTTGTTAGTAATCAAAAAGTTTAGTTAATAGAAACAAAGTTGTTCCATGCATAATTATATGGCGAAACTGTACTATCGATTATCTTCTACGAGAATACGTAGAAATAAAAAGAATTTGAAATATGTTATATATAAATATCCACTAGTAATAAGTGAAAATAATATAAAATATAACAATTTTCCATTTACCTTCACCCTCTAAAGTCAGACTGTCCATTATGAAACGTGTGTTAACTGACATATCTACACAACTACATCACAGTCCTAGAAAACTAGACTGAAATCACATATTTATCTGCTAAGGTTCTTATTTCTTTTCAATGTAGTTTTCATTCATCCAAATTCATGATTGTGTTATCATGCTTAATTTGATAGTTGGTACCTTGAGTTTTAATTCTGAAAATTTAGTATTTAATTCTGTTCAATGAATTTCACAATATGATAAAGGCTTCATAAATAGAATGACCAATATACAATACTGGTTTATCAAAACACTGACAACCGCCAACTTGGTGAGACTATAATTTATGGATGAACCAATCAGATTTACGATAACAGGTATTATAGCTGATGTCAGTTCGTGATGAAAACCCTAAATCTAATTTCTAACCTTAACCATCAACTGTAAATCATAATCCTTATTCTTTAAACTGCTTCATAACCCTTATTTAACCCTAATAAGTAGGCAGACACTCTCAAGGTCACTTCAGCGTTGCTCAAACGTCTATAAATTATAATCTCACGGAACAGTTTGGTTGAAAACCGAAATTATTAAACAATCGTTGTTTATAACATTTAATCAATAATACCTATTCATAAGGCAAAATCTATACGTAAAATGGTGAGATAACCTCGACAATTTTCCCAAGTATAGAATAGTTTATCAAAACTTACCAGTGAATTTAGAATCTATAATGCAACGAAATTTCATGACCTGAACCGGGGGGGACTAAGAAGATATGTTCATGTAAGAAACTTTTCTTCATTAAGTTAGAAAAAGATGAATTTCATTATAATTCTCTGTAGATAATATTCATTTATTGAGTGAATTAACTGTATTCATAATTTCTGTAAATTATGATAGTTATATCATGTTGACAATTAATTTGTGAAACGAATCCCCTGTATAAAATGTATTCGTTGAAAAATAGGTTGTTTCAATAAGTATGTCTGCTTATATATTGAATAATTCACTTGGCAAGTTTATCCATGTTTAAAAATATAAAATATAAATGTACAATATAAATCGCCGTCTAGTTTGATTACGTCAAACTACAGCCTATTCGGACAAATGATCGATTAAAATAGATGTAGTAAAGTTATTTCTATTAAACCACTCCTATAACAGCACGATGATTACTTTGACCTTGAACATGTTAACTAATGACAGACAATCTATTTAATGTATATTTGCTACATGAAATACACCTGTTTGTATTCACTCTTTTAGCCTGTCCTTTTTAGTCACCCGGGTTTCGATCGCTAGACCAGTGGCGTTCTATGCGCTCTCTGACCCAAACGTTAAAATTATTAGAGAAAATAATGAAAGACTAGACAGACAGGTCTTGTATGCTAATATTGATTGTATTTTTTTAGGCCGTCACAGTTTATGACTATCTGCCCTTATTATTTTTAAAATAGGCTAAAGGATTTTCATATTTTCAATCGAGACGGATTCAGTTTTATACAATTGAGATAACTTATTTGGTGGGTGACAATTTTAATATGTAATTTTTGGTATTGATTTATATAGAAATTTGCATAGAGATTCTTTATATTTATTTATTTATTTATCTTGAATATTTATACAATATCAACTGTCAATATGTTCAGTTTTATTTACACTTGTGTTGTCATAGCATATATAAACTAGTTCATTGGAATAAGCTTTTAAAATAGTTGATTACAATGGATTATTTCTGTTACTAACTCTAATATCTTTGAATTTGGTCAATTATGTATAGTTTAAGTTGAACACATAGACGCACACACACACACACACACATTAAGATCAGCTGTTTAGTTTATTACAAATGTACTTTTTTGTCCATTTTTGGTTAAATCTGGCTAGAGGTTGTACTAAAAACATATTAGGCATCATGATGGTAACAATTATATTACCTGGGATGATTTTAAGATGTTATTCAGTGTGTATGATTAATGCAACTGATAATCTACTTAATCGTTTATTTTGGTACTTATTATCCTGCCTCATTAAAATTAGCACTGATCAATCCTTTTAATTTGGAAACTAGAAAAGCCATAATCCAGAGGATATATTCCGGTCATCAGGGGTACTGAATGAAGCAAGAAATCTGTAGCAGACTTGAGTATTAACCGAAAGGAGACTGAACTAAGTCAAAACTTGAAACATGTTATGACACTGGTTTTGACCTAACGTTGTTTTTTTGCAATCGGAACCTTTAGATTATTTCTGTTTGATGGAGAGAAAAGCATTTATAATAAGGAGATTGAATAATACTATAATATACCTCAATATTATATGGAAACATATTGGAAAGTCACAGGGTTATCACTCTCGAACTGCTTATAATTACTAATGTATCGAAGCGAAATTCGCCTCATTATCTCATTTATCTATCCTAGCTGATAGTAATTTTACCGTTAGAAATTTGCTCTATTACATTCACTCTAATATTTTATCTATACTGTGAAAAATTAAGGTTTTTTACAACGGTCATGGAACACAAGTAATAGTGTATTATATTCAGTGAAGAGTTGTAAGGTATTCGGATCCAATGAGACATACCAATTTATGTTAGATTTTATTTACACGTATATTATTTGAAGTGTTTCAAAGGACAACTTCAATCCAAAGTATAAACAAACATGAGTTCTTGTAATGGTAGGTCGTCTTACTGTTTTGTCAGAGTTAGTTAGTAATATATAAATGTTTTATATAAGTAAAGAATTTAGTTTTTTTAAACATTTCCATATTCTTGTTATACACTGTTGGATTTAAAACCAGAAACACAATGAATTTACTTTTTTCTACGTAGAGTTTGTTTGTCAACGAGCATCGTAATGTATTGTGACGAGTAGCTTCTCGTCTTGTTTTTAATTCTTCACTCACTGATTGATCTGTTGTGTAAAGTCTTTTAGTCAATATTGGTTTATTTAAAGATTCGGGACCATATTTACCAGAATAATGAATTGTTCACTTTGTCTGTTCTATCTGTGTAGATGACAAAAACTAAAATTTCAGAGACCTGGTTCTATTCGTTTGTCTGTATTTTATGGAAGCTTAAAAAATGCTATTCGCTTTTTAGACTCAGCATTCCTCTCCCAATCAAAAATGTTAATTTTGACTTGGAGGGGTTATGAGGAAACTGGTCAATTTTGCAGGCTGTATTCATCGCAAAATGATCTCAATTTGCGTACCTTTAACTGCTATATAGCACTGGTCAGTCATTTCATTAGTGTGCGACTCCTCAGCAGTGCGCGCCCGCAAACCCTCAAGGAATCGGACCCTAGGTTCTAAGGTCTCAAAGTAAATCAACCTCCGCAAAAGCTCTTCCACTAAATCACAATAAACAGTTGACAGCTGACATACTTCAAGATGTTCCTAAAGCTCTAGTTTGAGATCGTGACTAGTTGAGTTCAAACACCTCTAGAGTGAAACAACTGTTACTAGGGGCATCAAGTAGTTTATTGAACTAAATCTCCCATTGATTGATATTGGAATTGTAATACCGGAAGCCGACCTACTTGTTCTAATGGTCAGGGGGTCACAGTGAGAGCTGGTTTAGATCCCTGATAGAATCGTGTGTGCACACTGCTGATGGGTCCCATACTAGGAAGAACTGGCTGTCTAGTGCTCCATGGATTTCATAGGTACCCCAAACGAGGTCTGACTGTGATGAATAACGTTACTTTGGCTTATTTTGATGTTTTTAGATTCATTATATCGAATCTCACCTTATTTGCTGCTCTGACTCGATGCAGTTTTTTATATGGGTTCCATCTTGAGTGAAATTTCACATTGATGTGTATATCTTATGCTGAGATTTCGATAGTGTTTTGAACATACAGTATTGATAGAAGTACTCATATTATTGGTATCGTTTACTATGGACATCAAATTGATGTTGTTTGATTAGAATTAATTTAAGACAACATATTATTATGGTTCTACGTTTAATGTACAGTTCCTCTTCAGTTGAGATTTTTGAGGTGAATTAAGGGTTATCACACTCCGTTTGACATTGTTAATTTCAATCATACAGCACAAACAATTCTTAATGTTGAAAGAGTATTTCTTGTGTCTATTTACCCCTACCGTGAGTTTTATGTTAACATGAATATTTGATCAAATGCAACAAGCAAAAGTTCAAATTATCAGCTTGGCAAATAGAGTTCTCATGAAAATTTGACGAAGAATGAAAAGACCACAACGTTGACTATTTAAGAATCCCCAATGGTTTGTTAGCTCTAACTCTAAATGATTACTTCAGAATAAAAAAGATCACTATGAATTTCTTACACTGTTCGGTTAGTGACTTGTATCTCTAAATAAATGCCGATCTGACATTTTCGCTCACTGAGTTGGATGATTGTGTTTGTCTTCCTCACAATTCACTTGCAGCATTTAAGTTTAAACAGATACTTGTGCTGAGGTCAATTAGGTATTGCCAGTTAATTGGTTTTGCTTCTTGTAGATATCACACTTGTGTCTTAGTGGTCTTAACACTCGACTATCATTTAGTGAACAACAGATTCGATCCCATCTTCACCTACTTACAGTTTGGACAACCAGTTAGTACCACTAATCCTAGCGCATTTAGTGTAAATCAAAACAGGATGTATATACTTGTATTTCCTAAATTAATTTATGTAATAATTATTCTAAACTTGTAAAGTGAACACCTTATTTAATGCGCTTCAAACTGATAAATTTGAGTAATACATTTCGAAAACTCTGATCACATGTTTACCTGTTAAGTCGTTATGTATGAAAAATAAAAGGTCAACTGGACAAATCAAAAGGTAAGGGGTTAATAAATCGGTAATACTAGGGTAGGTTAAGGGTAAGGATAAAATGTTTTTGAACAAACAAAGGGGGCTTCATTTTTCGTATAACCAAGGCTTCGATAAACCTTAGTATACCGCTCTTGAAAACATTCATGCAAAACTATTCTGTGATCTTTTTGACTATTGGGGTTCATGTTTTTGTAGTTATTTCTGTATGTATTCACCCAACCTTACTTGCAAATCGCGATTGCTCCTCTCCGTGTATGTGTTTTGACACATACATGTGAAATCATAGATGCAATGGGATGTGACACAATCGCTTACATGCTGTTTAGGCTGTTTGGAAAACAAAGACACTGATATTTCGATAATGATGAGTTGGGCTGCACGCAGTGTCTTACTGATAAATAATTTAATTCTTTATATCAACGTGTGACTATTTGAGTCGCCTCTGAATTGGTAGAGCAATACAGACTCGTTTTTTCGGGTGCTTAAAACGTCGTAGGTCTACTCATATTGCTACCTTTCCAACGGTTTATAAACTCCAATGAACAACCATCATTCATTAATGTTTCACCTAAGAGCTTTTTTTCCCTCAATAATATCCCTAATACAAATACGATTGATCCCATTGAATAAGCCCACGTTTGTACTGGATTTGACAGTGATTACGGAAAAAATTTTTATGTCGGCTGTGGTCACGATGCCAACAATAGTGGGAAAATAAGAGATGAAGAAAATGAGTGAGAACAAAGGTTAAAAAAGATATAAGGCATTGTTTTAGATTAGGAACGGATATACAAATCTTGCTACAAATAATTTCGAACGATATCTCCAGTACAATCAATGAGTATAGTGAAGTTTCTTTTTAGTTTTGGTTGACTCTAATGCTATAGGTGTCCACACACAGGAACTTCAATAAAATAATTTACAAAATATCTGGGTGGAGAAACAAAACGAGAAGCTTTAAAGACGTAAATATATTATGAAGATCGTCTCCAGAATCAATAATTCATCATGTTTTCTACTTCGTTAAGCGGTGTTGATTGCAAGGATAAATGATTATTTGGCAATCCCACTGTTTTGTTCGTCTAAACTCGGAAGACCGAGTTATGATATTTTTGAATAGTTCACCTGATTTTTTAGAACTAACTCATTATTGCCTTTTGCTGGATATTTAAAGTGTTACGGACACTGATCATTAGTCATTCACCTGCTTTTATTTTATAATAGCATTGATCTTTTGTCAGTCATAGAACATTGTATGATATTGTATTATTCATTTTAATCCCTTACGTAAAAATGTGTATCTCATTAAAATCATGAATGACAAACGGTTAGGTGTGAGTCTACTATTCTATATCTACAAAATAACCCGTAAAATTGGCCAGGTATAGGGCAGAGTACGTCATTTAAAATTGTAACATGTGATTGTTAAATCAAATCAAACCGTTAATGTTGGGGATGACTAATATGAAGTGTTAACTTGACTAAGCTTATACGTTAAATCAATTGTGAGATAAATGACTGATCAGAATAAGTATAGTCGACATGTTGTGAGAGAGAGAGAATAATGTAATTACAAACCCGAAATTACGTAATATGTAAAATAATACGGAATAAGCAAGAATTAGTAGATAGGGTTGGATACTGATTAAATTTCTCAAAAAGGTTAGCAAGTTTAATAATAATAATAATTACAACGGTAAGATGTGTGAATAAGGACATAAAAATGAACATGAGTCAAATTACGTCACCATATCATATTAACTAGTTAGCACCGAAGTTTGCTAGGTTAAAAGAGCGACTGAACATGTTTCTTTTGTATGCAAAGCTTTGGCAATTACTTCATCCGTCTGCAGGATTCTCAGCATAAGAAATGCCTAACATTGAACAAAATGCCTCTATATATACGCTTACAATTCAGAGTCGATGCACCTAGTGAAATGCTAAGGCCAAAGTTACACACATCAATCCAAAGAACTTTTAATGCAGGTAAACTACAATTAATGTTTTGCACACGTCCAATGATCACTGCGAAGTTGAAAGATAAATTTCCTAGACTAGCCACATCTTTCTGTATCTATCAATCCAACTCCTCCTGTGGATCAAGTTATATTAACAGATGTTATAGGAATTTGTATATTCGTACTTGTGAGCACTTCCTAGTGTGGTTAAACAAAGGTGTAGTTAAAACTATTAATAAGTCCATTTTAGCTCATTTAATTCAAACGGGACATACAGCCAACATGAAGCATTCTTTCACAATAATATATCGTGTTAACAGCAGTCTACCTAGTTCTGTCAGATTGAGAATCCTGCTGACGGCTGAAGCAATTGCTATTCGGATAAAAAAGCCAAAGCTTTGCATACAAAAGAAATATGTTCAGCCGCTCCTTTTACTATAGCCAATTTCGAGCCTAACTACTTAATAATCAATTTTATGATATGGTGACGTAAGTTTTAGCCTTTTGCTTTCAACGGTACATTCTTCACTCTGATCAGATCGATGAATTCAACGGATTTTACCGACTAAAAGTAATAATAAGTGCACCTGTGTTTCGAGGACTACAATAGAGAAAAAAACATTTTACATCCACAAAGGATTATTTTTTAGGTCACTTATTACATCTGAATATCTATTTACAGGAAGCTTCGTACAGAAATAACTAATGTGTTAGATAGTAAACTAGACCAATTTAAGGATTAACGACCAAACAGTTTCCTACTAAAGCAATCAGCGGTCAACTTCAATTATCGGTGTGAATAAATAAGTCGACCAGTAAATATTTCATCTGGTCATGTTATTAACTTCTAACTTGTTCTGTAGTGGTTTAGGTACTTTTTGGTTCAAATAATTGAACACACGTTTTTTGAGAGGGAGAGAGAGAGGGTCTGATTTTTTATAAGACTGGTCTCACCAGAATTCTTTTTTTTTAAGTGAAAATTTAACTATGATTTCATTGCTATACACCTATCTAAACCTTGCAATTAATACTAGGTCATTTAGCTTAATCAGCCCTAAGTTTCTATGTTGTCAAATTGATTAACTAGATACCCTATTCTTTCTAGCCAAATCCATTAAAATACTCATTCTTAAAACTGAATAATACATGAATAATATAGACAGTTAATTTTAAATCATCATTTGATAATGATCTCAACTTAACGCTTTATTGATCCATATCAATCAGTCAATAGAAATTCAGTTTCTGTCTGTGATTTGCATTGCTCTCTCTCTCTTTCTCTCTTACTCTCTGTGTGTATGTATGTTGATATATGTGTGGATATATTGACAATCATAGTAGCTAATATGTGACTGTAATGTGAGTGTTTCAACAAAACCAATCAATAATATTTCTAATATTGATGTCTACACACACACACACACACACAAATGAATCTAATCGTATTGTAAGCCAAAGTTAGTCGCAAAAAATCATGAAAATAGTTGAAGAATGATAAATGTCTGTAGTAGTTGTTTTTTGTTTGAAGTAAAGTGTCATCTATTTTGGTAGCTGTATACCAAGGTGATTAGTAAGTAGATGATAAAAGAACTTATAAGAAATTGATTTTTGTTGTTGGTGTTGTTGTGATCTGTTTAAACAACCATCATTTTAAGAAACTACGATTGATTCAAATAATTACAAGATTCGTTCTCATGGAATAAGTTCATTAGTTTCTATAACTGGTTAAGAATTTTCATTAAAATAATGAGTGATACTAAATCAAATGAATGCGTTGGTAACACCGTGATAAATCATAATACCCATAGTGCCCATTTCTAGATTTCAATCTAGAAATTCATTAACTTTCACCAGTTGAAAACTAGTACAAACCAATGAAAACTTGTTTTGTAAGTGATCAGTTCCATACTGGAATGAAACATCTGTTTATAATAACTTAGTTTTCACTTATTCTTCAGCGAATATCAGTTCATGGTAAAAACTAACTTTGAGCAGGAATTCATCCTCAATACTATATGTAATTAGCATGTAGTAGCATGAAAATTCTTAACTTGGTAAACTTATGATTGAATACAATGGGTCCGCGTGAATAGCGTAACCAACGGTTGGAGACTCTCTGTGTGACATGTCTCAGAATCGATCACAATGGCGTAGGTGTATACACTCCCTGTCTTCCCTTAAACTATGAGATTAAAATCGCTTCATATCTTTCTTTCTACGAACTAATTTTTTCTTCCTTTATTATATCCTTATATGCAATCTTTCTTTTATATATTACCATGACTGAATTAACTACTTCTATGAATCCGGTGTTCATTTTGCTGTGCTAATGCGGTATGGCAACTTGGACCGATGCATATATGTGCCTGGTCCTACGTTGTAGCTGACTGACTGACTATTTTTGTAAACATCCCGGTGATTAGAATATTCCCAACATTACACTAGATAAACTAGTTCAAGATTCTTGGAAAAAAATCCTTTATGATATATGTATGACACATGAAGCGAGTTATCTTCATGTTTGTTTAAATGAAAATAAATGTGAATGACTAATGATGAATTGTATGATCTCAGGAGGTTCCATTTTACAATATCCTTTAACAAGATTTGAATAACTTTAAAATTATTATTAGCGTTAGTCCAACTAATGTTTATTAATAGTTGAAATCCAGCTTTTACATAGTAGTCTAGCTTCATTTGTTTCGTTATCATTCCTAAAAATACACTAGTGAATTCTCGAGTACACCTAGTGTACAGTAGAAGAGTGTGATTTAATCTGTACACATCGAACTGAGCGAATTTATGAGACTCCTCTGTAAATAATCGAAGTAAATGCAAATAAACAAGTTAATCAGAATTCAGTTGCGTAAGATTTATTGGATTAATATATCACTAATTGTTAAGTGAAATGTTTTAAATCACAGTTTTAAGATTATTTTTTTTTCATAAAGAGACCTTCAAGATTATTAATTTTCCATCGATTGTGAATGACCAAGATATGGATTATTAGAGAATGGTATACGTTTTTGTATGCTGTAGGTACATATTTGTAATGTGTATCAACAAGTGACAGGATTATTGTCATGCATTGGTCTCATGTTGTAGAACCACCAGATATGGATAAATTCAGAGTTTTGGTTAGAGAGAAGTAGGCTAGCTGATGAGATCATAACTTCCACCAATTGCTCCAATTAGATTACACATTTTATGTAATCCAAGTCAAGTTATAATCTGGTGTATTATTGTACATAAATTAGGGACAAGTTGAAGGATGACAAGATGATCAGGCACAGATAGGACACCAAGTGAAATCACTGATTTACGATCTGATTCTCGCAACAAGATACATACCTCTTGATTGTGGTAATCGGGATGAGATAAAGTTATGGTTTGGGATTCCGAATGTCACGGGTAATAATATCTTAGACATAGTTACACTGTTTACTTACTACCTGTTATATTTATTTTACCTCACCAACCTTCTACGGATCGTTTTTTTTTAATATCTCCCCATGTTTTCTGATTTCCTCTTTCTGTGCTGTTTCGTAGTAGTATAAAAACTTGCACCTAAAAAAGTCTTTCTTTGATATATGTATGCATTATAATTAGAAGTTTTTCTTATATACAATCTCTTGATTTATTACTTCGAAATTCATCATTAGTCATTCACATTTATTTTCATTTAAACAAACATGAAGATAACTCGCTTCATGTGTCATACATATATCATAAAGGATTTTTTTCCAAGAATCTTGAACTAGTTTATCTAGTGTAATGTTGGGAATATTCTAATCACCGGGATGTTTACAAAAATAGTCAGTCAGTCAGCTACAACGTAGGACCAGGCACATATATGCATCGGTCCAAGTTGCCATACCGCATTAGCACAGCAAAATGAACACCGGATTCATAGAAGTAGTTAATTCAGTCATGGTAATATATAAAAGAAAGATTGCATATAAGGATATAATAAAGGAAGAAAAAATTAGTTCGTAGAAAGAAAGATATGAAGCGATTTTAATCTCATAGTTTAAGGGAAGACAGGGAGTGTATACACCTACGCCATTGTGATCGATTCTGAGACATGTCACACAGAGAGTCTCCAACCGTTGATTACGCTAGTCACGCAGACCCCAACCAAGTAATCTGCATCTACCAACATGGCTCAGACTAGGAGTTAGTGACTTTGTAGACTGATGCCACGTTTTGATTTGGCTGCCCCTAACTTTTTTCCAACCATCCCCAACACCGGTTAGCATTGCACGTTGTGATAATCGGTGTTCAGGCATATGTAACACGTGGCCCATCCATCTCAGTCGATGAAGATTCACAACCTCATCAACTGATTTGCCATCGTTCCCTAATACCCTGCTTCCAACCTCACTATTACTTACCCGGTGATCCCAGCAGATGCCAGCAATATTTCTAAGGCATCTTCTGTCAAATACTAGTAGCTTACGAGTCTCTTCAACTCTTAATGGCCATGTTTAGCAGCTGTAAAGTAAAACAGAACGAACTGCTGAGCAGTTTACTCCTCCATTTATTGATATACGGATATCTCGTCTTCGTCATAGATGACGTAAGTTGGTGAAAGCCAAACGAGCTTTTTGAGTCCGTGCTGAGATTTCGTCAGACACCGACCCAAAAGTAATTTCTCTTTAAATGTCTTTTATATATTTGTCTCTGAAACTCTTATTAGACTGTTCATTCAGGTTTAACGAAGGTTCATGTAATAAAACATGCTAGTCTACCATTCTAATCTTCAGATAATTTTCTGACACTTTCAAGTAGACAATCTTCCAGACGATTATAATTTATTTCCCTGTATTCTTATGTATATTTAGTCCATAGGTTATCGAAATTAAAGTCAATATCTCTTAATAAAATTAAACTTTACACTTTTCACAGTTTCAAAATATTTTTTTGTGTTATATACTACGTTACTTCTGGATGTTTTCCATATTGGTAGCTTTATCATTGATTGTTACACATTCTTCATTTACGCTTAAACGAACGTTTAAATTGTCACTGGTATTATGATCTAAAATTGAAGGTTATCAGCCTTATTGATCATCTTAGTAAATATTATTCAGTAAATCTGACCAATTAATAATTATTAGACCTAATGTAAGAGGATTATAGTTAAACTAGGTGCGTTGGAAACTAATATATGATAATACTGCAACATGAACAACACACACTCCGTTGAAGAGAGAGAAAGAGAGAGAGAAAGAAGACGATATTTCAGAAGAGATTTTTGTGTCTCATGAATAAACGTTAAATACTGATACAAAATAACAAATATTATACAGATTTGGATTATGTGGCTAAAAGTCAACATTAACATCACTACAAAAAATAATGATAGGAGTGAACATCACAGTAAATGATGATTTCGATCAACCATAACAACAAGATATATTTGGTTTTTTTATTTTTGTGCTTTGGTTACTTTATTAACCGTCATTAAACTGTAATACATCTTTTAACGACGTCCTGTTCCAAAAATATAACTTCAGAAAAGTCTCTAGTTTTTTCCAGTTTTAAAAACTTATAATAAACGACACAGTGTTACGTCTGTTGGTTATTGAATAAATTGTGGTTGCCATGTAGAAGTTATGTTTTCTTTGTAGGACCTTCACTATCACGTTTCCATCAATCAATCATCACTACTTAGAAATAACTCATGTTTAGTTAACTGGAGGTTCTCATTTATGTGTATTTGTTATTCATATCAGGTGTGATTCAAATAACATTTAGTAAAAACGGAGTACTCAATACAAGTTTCGACGTGTTCTGCAATGCATCAACAGTTGAAATTTGAAACCACGATCACCTAGTCATAGTAAAATGTACATGGATGTGTGAACGGATATCTAATTAGGGCACGAAGTTCACCCAGTTATTATTTTATGTAACGATTAAACCGTTTTTGGCAACTTTCATGCATTTACGTTTCTCTATTGTTCCAAAATAGTAATAATCAATAAACAAAACTTAGTGAGCAAGTAAATGTTCCTATACAATGCTTTGACCTAAGGTTCTTCTGGCTTTATCATCATTTTTCTGTCTTGATCTTGTTTTATCGAAAGTTTACCGTCGGGAATCTGAGTGATAGGGGAAGTTCTTTTTCACACCAAAATATATATTTATCAAACTGGAGGTTACTGAACACATTTAGTTAATCGACAGAATTATTTCAAACGTTATGTATTTTGCTTTGTGAAGATTATAACTTATTGATGATATGGCCAGTTGGCGAACACTTCACTTCATAAATCAATGTTTTGATAACTGGATCGTACAATTAATCTCCATATTACACATATTATCTGCATTATGTATGTTGTCATCACATTCAAAAAATATGGTTGAAATATAAAACAGTATTTGGAGCATGAAGTTTATTTTAAAATTGCCAGATAAGAATGCATGGGTTTTGGATAAATTCTAGCAGTTTTGATAATCTGACTAGTGATAATATGATAGGATTTCAAAGTTCTGCTCATGTTATATTAATTATGATATTGGTCAAGTAAAATCATCATACGTTGAAGTAAAAGAGTATTCAACTTGGCAGCTTAGCATATATTGATGTAGTCACTGACTTTGAGAGGTAATAAACAGATAGTAATTTTAATTTCGAGGTTAGGATGTGATCAAATTACCGACAGAAAGCGAAACACCTATCAACAAATGGCTTCTTGGTTAGAGAGTTCGGCTTTCAGACATTGAGTCCTGGGTTCGAACCTCAGTCCACCTATTTCGGCTTGGGAGACTGTGTAATATCCCCAGGCCTTATAGTTACAGTGTGGCTCATATTCAATCACCTTGTGAATGAGTTAACTATGTAATTATTAATCTTTATATTACCAATATTCTAACTGGAATTCATATATCATTTCCATTCCATGTCATTCCTTCCCAGTAGTCTTTATTCTTATTCGTTTTCTTTTTTCAATACAGATTATCCTGTTTACTACTGATATGCCAAGATTTAAAGCAACTCCCCAACAGTTTAATCTAAATAGTAAAAAGGAATCCTCGAACGATGAAGACAACATTGATGATATTGTAGATGATTTGAGTTCTAATGATGCTGATAGTCATAGCAGTAATAATCATGACGATAGCAGTGATGATCATGATGATGACAGTCTACAAGAAGATAATGATGATGAAGCGCTTGAATATGACACCAACCATAGTATTATGAAAAGATCTCCAGATACTGATGAGAATAGTCCGAAACAGAAACAAAGGAAAACTTGTCAAAATTCAGACGAACCGATTCCAGTCACCACGGAATGTTTGAATACCTTACAAACAGCGGCTTTTCTTGCACAGGCAGCTGCTGTGGCCACTGTTGCTGCACTCTCTTCTGGACAGTTGATACCAATTTTTCCTTCTGAAACACCACCGATAGCTCCTCTTGGTTTATCTTTACCAACAATACCTAATGAAAATTTCACTGAAACAACAACAGCGACCATAAAATCAACAGAAGAATCAAATGCCTCAATGTCGAATCGAAATAATGTTAATTTGTCACCTACTGCTAAACAACAAAATCCTAATGCAGCAATGTGGGGTCCATCCTCGAATAACAGTGATGCCGATAATGATGAAGGTGCTGACGAAGATGATGATGCGACTGATAAAAATTTGCATCAATGCAAATCACGGGAACGTGAAAAACAGTTTATCAATTGTCCAGTATGCTGTAAAACAATGAGACGCGGTTCTTTGCGTGAACATATGGATCGTCATGCAAATAGTGGCAAATTTAAATGTGATGCATGTGAGAAAACATTTAGTCGTGCCAGTGCTCGTGAAAAACATATACGTACACATACTGGTGAACGTCCTTACAAGTGTGAATTATGCTCAAAAGCTTATAGACAAAAAGTTCATTTAAATGAACACCTTCGTTCACATACTGGTGTTCGACCTTATTTATGTAAATTATGCGGTTTTTGTTTAGCTTCTAAATCGCTACTAAATCGACATTTGCGTACGCATGGAATTAAAAAAAATCTTGATAATGATACTGATGTTTGGATGAAAATTGATGCACCTAAAGAAGAAGTTTTAAATATTGCCGCTGAAGTTGGTCGTGTATTATCACAAAGACAAAATGAAAGTTTGGATAATGACAACCATACTACTAATATTGATAATAACAGTAGCAATATGCAATCATTTAAAATTGAACAAACTCTAAGTAATTCATTCAACAGCGACTGTATCTTACAGTTAACACCTAGAGGGTCAGTGACATTTGGTCGCAAATATTTATGTAATCTGTGTCCAGCTGGTTTTCCTACAGTACAAGCCCTAAGAAGTCATCGTATGACTACACATAATGTTGTTACACCACACAAATGTCCACAGTGTAGTGAATCATTTAGTTCGCTGAAATTAATGGAAGGACATTTGAGAAAACTTCATCCACAGGTAACATATTATCATTTTGATGACTGATACTTTGTATTGAAAATTAAATTTTCACTTATATAATTGTAGGTCACTGTCTCATGCTTATTGAGACTAATATGTAATCTTTAGTTTCTCATTTCTTACCCATTCAATCAAGGTATTGAAGTGATCATACTACAATTTTGTTTTATACCCTATGTCAACCACGAGTTTTATGTAAATTGCAGATAATTCTCGTGCCAATAAACTTAAAATTTGAATTCATAGTCTCGCAAAGGTCACTCCAGTCACAGAACATCCTATGCATTAAACTACAATTTCGCACCTTATCATTCTTTTGTTATACCACATATCATATTCAAAAGATTTTGGTCACAACTGAAATACTTCTAATTATCTGCATATCAGTCTATTTGACAGTTATCATAAGTCTTTGTAGTTAACTAAGTGCTTGATTTATGTGTAAAACATTTTTAGTGTATAGTACTAAGTTAAAAAAAGGTTGACCAGTTTTTTTATTGAAGCGTTTGCAATCTATGTTACTCTCATACATACTTAACTCAATTCTTTATGCTGGTTTTCATAGAAGCTAGTTCAAATGGGACTAAATATGACTAAACCAGTTGTGTGTTTTCTGATTAGGTTCCTTGACATAATTTTTCTTTATACTCCTCCAAATCTTGAATATTTTATTGTCCTACTCCTTTTATTTACTGATTTTATATGTTATTTTCATTTAATTTTTTGATTTGACTTTTTAATACCGTCAATATTATTAATTCCACTCCTATTTCTCGACCTTGTCCAGTTCAACGAGACTATAATTTATGAACGAACCAATCAGATAAAAGGTAGCAGGTTTTGGAATTTGGCGCCAAATTCAATCATCCATGTGACTAAATAGCGTTTCGGCATTTTGACTGGTTTCGGTTCGTGATGAAAACCCTAAATCTAATTCCTAACTCTAACCATCAACTGTAAATCATAATTTCAATTTATCTCACTGGTTTTTAACTCTCATGTAGTCCTCGTTAGTAGGTGGATACTCTCAAGGTCACTTCGGCGTCGCTCAAAGGTCATCCATCAATTATAGTCTCACCTCAAGTTCTTTTCTAAATTTTTATTTATTTATTCAGACATATAAACATTGGTACAAGGAGGCACCAAACATATATGTGCCACACAAATCAGTCGATTTGTGTGAAGACTGGTAACTGTCCGGGCGCCCAAACCAAAGCAGGCAATTTCTTTAGAATGTACAACAATTTGAGCTGACATATAATTGTTTCATCTCTTATGTTTTTTTACATATTTATTTATGATTTTTATTGAGTGTCAGATGAGCCTAACTATCTATGTAAATCGTAAAATTGAACAATGGACTATAGGCTGCCATGACTTTAAAATCCCTGATGGTTTATTCCGTAGTAAATTTACGTGCTTCTAGAAAGCTTATTCTAATAATTCAGTAGGATTTTGTTTAGAATAGAAACAGTAGAAACTTATTTTTACAGGGTTGGATATTGCATTTGCTCGACGGTCGTAAATAACGGTAGTATATATAAACGAATCGATTATATACTCATACTTTTACTGATTAATATAGGAGCTCGGATTTATATATACCAGAACTGTTCTTCAGGGAGAATAAGTGCTGAAGCATTTCCAAATGTTTCCTCTTTATAATTAATTGTGTAGCCCATATTGTCTTAGAATAATGTCTCGCCCCCCTCCTGATTATTTAACATAGGTATTGTATTTTGGTCAAGTCGTAGTAATATTGTTGACTATAATTACTGCCCGATGGTTGGTCTTAAAATGCTAGCACATTTGTCTGAAGCTCAAGTGCTCGCTGTGAGGTGCGAGTGTCATTGGTTGATCCTCGGTGGGTTCGTTGATTCACACTGCCGAGGAACCTTATAATGAGACGAGACAGCTATCAAGTACCTCCTAGTTTTAACTGTCTAAAGTCAGTCCATGATGTTAACTACGGAGTCTCATCAACAATTTGGAATTGTATTTGGCTAATTATATTACTAAGTTAGAGTTCTTGTAAGAAAAAATTAATAAGAAACAATACTACTGTTTAAGAATTCGATGTTATGGGCGAAGTTAACTTTTGGGATACCTAGTCTTCAATGTAATTATTTTATTGCTATTTATATGATTCAGTCTTCTGTGCACAATCCTAGAACTCGACAAATTTAACTATACAGAGGGAGAAAACAGAGATTGTGTAAGAATTTCTATTACTAAAATACCGCATAATGTTCACACCTAATCTCCATTCATGGGTTGTCAGGTCAACTCGAATAATAACATCCAGGGAGTGAACGTGACTAGGTGAGTAAGCTACTTAGAATAGTCAGCCCACACTTGCATTTCAATCAGCATGCTACATTGAAACATTGTGTGGTTTTGTTTTTTGTTTTTTGTTAGCGTATCAATATATACATTTTGTTCATTTCAGGCTTCTTTCAATACTGACTAGGCAAAACATGTTTTATTCATTTCACTATAGGTTTGTCCAATATGTTCAAAACAAATGCCTGAGCGTCGTAAATGGATGGTTGAAGCGCATATAAGAGAAGCACATCCAGAAGCAGTAGCTGACCACGTAGGTTCATCTTCACAAAGTAAAAATCACAAAAAGATTAAATCGAAAGAAAATGCTATCAGTGCTACTACTACTACTACCACTACTACGGCTACTTCCATTAATGATACTGCTCTGGAAAAACATACTAACAATTGTGTTTCATTAGAACTAAGGAAGTGGAAAGATTTTAGACCAGATAAAGTGCACTCTTCAACTGATGATGATGATGATGACGAAGATGATGAGAATGATATAGAAGGAGATGATGAAGAGGATGAAGAACGAGAGTCTCATTTTGATCAAGAATCATTTAAAGATTCAAATAATGATTGTAATCTTAATGTACTTAATGAAAATACTAGCGTTTATTCTATAGATCATGAACAACTAGAAGAGGAAAATAGTTTATTTTTACAAATGAATGATAATGATGAAAAAACTGATTTCATAGTTGGAACTAATGATATCAATCAATTAGAATTGGGTTCTAGAAATGGAACAGAAAGATAAATTCATATAAACATAATAATCAAATTAATAATTCAATTATAAAATCAAACAAAACCGATGTTGTTAATAATACAGAAAAGAGTACAATGAATCCTTTTTTTATTGTAATTCTTAATACAGAGAGCAATAAAAACAAACGAATATTCTAGGTATCCATACCAGGGTTGAACTAGATAATTTCAAATTAATTGAGCATTTGATAGTGAGTTAATAATAAATACATTGTTGTTATATTCTAATGAGTAGAAAAATTGTATTTGTGGTGTTTCGTGACTTAGTCTAAGTCACTTCTTCAGTGCAAATAAATAATCGACATTAAATGAACACAAGTTTAAATAGTGTGTGTGTTCATTAGATGTCGATTATTTATTTACACTGAAGAAGTGACTTAGACTAAGTCACGAAACACCACAAATACAATTTTTCTACTCATTAGAATATAACAAAAATATATTTATTATTAAAACAATATTACTTGTTATTTATTCATTTAAAGTTTGTAAAAAAAAGTGGATAACGTGAATTTTTGTTACTATCATTTCATCTTCATTTCTTCTTATAAATATTCAGTGAATATGAATAGTTTAACTAATGGTCTTTTTGACAGTTTCGATTCCATAAATAAAATAGCTCTTCAACATTTATTATGTATCTATAGTTTGCATAATATCACAGTCATTCCCATTTCTTTCTATAATCTACCTTTTGTCATTTTATCACGGTGAAATAAAACATTTATTTGAGTATATGATTATTACTTATTTAATGTTTTATCGATTGTAATATCTAACACGATATATGTAATCATTTAGATTGATCTCTTTTCTGGTCATTTCCATCATTCTTTTTGTTTGACACATAAATTTATTTCAGGATAATTTTGAATGATGACTGTCAGTGTAATCTAGGATACGTTTCATTCTGCTTAAGACTCATCAGTTGGATGTACTGATATTCGAGTGTTGGTGTTCATAACGAAAACTGCATCTTCCATCTATCGTATTTTGTGGTAGCCATCCGATCACGGTATCTGACTATTCCCATAGTTAACTTATACTGAGGTTCACCTCGCATTTATTCTAAGACTGAAAATTCTATATGGAATACGATAACGTGATGTAAAGTAGTCTCATACAAAAAATGGAGATATTTTATGACATATCCATTAATCAGTAGATAAACCATTACCAGTAACTGAATGGGTAGAACATGGATTTTAACCTTCAGTTAAATCTTGCGTATTTGGAGTGATTAGAGAAATCAGTTAGTAAGTTAATTAATGACTCAATTTATTTAGGCCAAAATAGTAAATAGGATGAGTAGTAAATAGACGGACACAAGCACAAATACATAGAAAGGATATGTACAAAAAACTAATACCATTGGGATTAAACGTGTTTCTTTGAATCCATTAAAACAGAGATTTGCATATAGTTTAGCCACAACCTCAAGCTACTGATCGTTGTTAGTATTCAAGTACTTGTAGACTGATAGTTTTGCCAACAATACTGTCAGGAATTACGGAAATTATATTTGTCGAACTAATGAAGTCATTCATACAATAAGATCAGATTTTCAATAAAGAGTAGGATGATTCTAGAAAAGACAGGTTGTATGATACAAGTATCTGACAATCATGTAAATTATAGGGAACTTCATGAGACCAATATTTATTATTTACACTCAGGTTTTTAATACTATACAATCCACTGTCCTTATCGTAAACGTATAATCAACACTTTTCAGTAACTCTTCTTTCCTGACTATAAATGTACCTAAAGGATTGATAATTTTTGCAAAGTTAAATTGGTATGTTTGCCCTTCGGAGGGATTACATGGTTATCAAAACGTTTTTGTTATAAAATAGAAAAACAACCAATGTAGCTCTCAATAGTCACCCTTCCTTTGCGTGTTGCGCATTACACATGTGGAAGTAAATAAATCCTACAAATAAATAGTCCCATAGGTATCTGACGTTGATTCTGGCCTCATTAGTTTGACTTGACACACCCTAGCTAAAGACGCTCGGTCACGCATCCACACTAGCCCACAACTAAATACACCGTGTTACGTACCCCAGACAGCAACTAGCCAGCTTAGGTCAAACACTTCTCGACATATCGAATACCTAAATTTTATTTTCAAACTTCTTAATTCCTGAATTCTGGTTTGACCGAGTTTGGGATCCTTTGGTTATAAAGGTGTTACGGATAAAAGCGTTATCAAACCCTGAATAATCGTGACATCGTCACACATCTTTTCTGTTTCCTGTCTCGTTATCTTCATCTATCAAAACATCCTTCCTTTTTCTGAAGCATTTAGAAGATAAAACTTCATTAGTCATTACTTAACATTCTAGTAAAGTGACCAACCAAAACGTTCACTCTATAACTTAACAATAACTTGTCTGTCAAACCACTTACACGGGTTTATCTTATCAACAAGCTGCAGAAGACATAAACTCATCATCGATCGACTGGTTTGGCTCACATTTAAAAAACCAGCTAGTTTTAGCCTGATCAGATTATTCCATTTAAGAGTACTTAGCCTTCTGATAAGGCCACTCCAAGTTCAATATAAGTTCCTTTTGTTTTTGAAACTATCAAGATAACCTTCGTTTACAGGCATATTCCGAAGCACTTCTTTTTGCTAATGATACGCATCTTTAAGGAAAGTTTACTAGATAGAATACCTTCATTAGATCTAAGTCCAAAGTTCAATCATCTAGTGTTACTTGGTATTGCCTAAGCAGACAATGCTGACCCACCTATCATCATGCAGTATGAAACCAAATAATGTGTTTCATGCAAGTCAGAAAAGAGAACTAGACAGCAGACAAAATACAGCATCTAAATTATAAAAAAAGTTATTATTCAATTTCTGAACATTCCTCACCGGTTCATCTAAATATTCACTGGTACATAAAATAAGGCTGTCACAGAAGTTTACAACCAGATAAATAGGTTATCATTTCAGGGGAATCCAATTTGATTGTAAGGCTGGTCAGACAACAATAGAGTTACTCTCGAATCAAGAAGACATAAAGCAGCTCATCTGAGAAATGGTGAGAAACTCACATGTGGCCTTAATAATCCTCTATTAGAATCGTTGAGGATGGAAGGAAATGTAATAATTGTATTGGCTTTCTACTGTCTAAAATCACATTCTAATCATGACAAAATTGTCGTTTGAATCAACAGTCCACCGAAAAACTTGAAAAGACCCAGTCGTTTTGATAGTAATGTAGTGGTAAGTAAATCCCCAAAATTAGTAGATCTGTTTGTCTTCGACATATGATGCCGACCGCATTAGTTCTAATGGACTCATTCAGCTGAAGACGCTCGGCCGCGCATCCGCACCAGATCACGAGTGGAAACACCGTGCTCAACTTCTCCCGCAACCGCTAGTCAGTTTAGATCAGTCACTTCTCGATATATTGGTAATCTATCGAATATAACTTCGAACCTCCTCGCTTATGACTTTTGATTTCACTGTGGGGAAACGATTCAATTATAGATGTTACTGGTTAAATTGTTGTCAAACTGCAAATACTTGTGGCATCTCGACACTTGAAGTCTTTTATGGTTAAATATAGTAGATTCAGATTTTGGCACTGAGGACAGGAGGCCCACAGATTGTGTGAGTCTTCTAGTAAGCATGTGAGGGTGTCCAGTGTTTTTTTGAATTAGTTAATCGAATGGGTGGATACCATTTCGTCGGGTAAAAAACTCTAAGAATTGATGACTCAGCGTAAAAACATATACGCAATCCATATTTTGTTCGTTCTTGGCTTTTAAATTCGCCTACTTTATCTGGGCTGTCCTGATTCAGTAGTATTCTATACATCGAAATCAGATCACCTCTTAATCCGTGGCAAGACAGAGTTAAGAGGTCTATTTTCTCAAGCTACACAGTGTATGGTAAACCTTGGAACTTTAGAGTCTCACGGGTATCTTCCCTCTGTAATTTTCTCAAGATAACTGAGTCACCTTTAAAACAGGGGCTTATAAACTAAACGCAGTTTTTTAAGTTGGGATTTTACTGGGGTTATGCATGCTGTGATGAGCGTACCAGTAAGCAATCTGGTTGATGTTAGTCTTAGGGCTCGTAGGGCTCCGAAACCCCTGGCTAAAACTTCACGGCACTGGGCAGTAGTTTTAGGGCTTTGACTCACTGTTACCTCTAGATCATTGTGGGGCAGGACTACAGGCAACGACTCTTACCCAATACTGTACTTATTTGCCTTCGTATACCCAATGTGCATGTAGAAACGCTAAATCGCGTTGAAGGGCATCAAAAATGTTTTAGACCAGCTGGTCAGGAAGTCTCGAGGTAGCTGGTACTGTGTCAATCCCACACAGGTTATTTTAGCTTTTGTACAGACCAACTTATTCATTCTTCCGAAGCCACATTTTTACCTTGTCACTTGTCCACTTATTAATCCGATTGTTTTTTATATGATCGTATGTGCGTCAAACGACTACACTATTCATTTCGTGTCTGTGATTTATTTTGTATCAACATAAATATTTAGTCACACTTGATCAAAACGATCTGGCTCACTCACCTCCTTACTGTGCATCATTTCGTTTCGTTTCTCTTCCTTCACTTCGTTTCTCGGACTATCTGTCCGGATCAATGAGTGTGTGTAATGTACGAACTCAAAATCCATTGTTGTGTTTAGTTTATTTTGTCCCCTTATTTTCTGACGCGAATAATATCAGTAAAAATATACGACGGTTGGCGGTACATAAGCTTTAACGACAATCAGAATATGACTGAACTGGAGCCAGATATAGGGATAATAAAGCCTGAGTCCGAATTAAATACACATGCATCTACACCTCCATTTATTTCCCGCCGAATTCCTACATCACCAGCATAAAGTAGATTCGCAGTGTAGCGGTAAATAAATCCCCAAAATAAATAGCATTAAGTTTTCGACATTGGATGCTGACCATATGTTTTAGTGGACTCATCTAGCTGAAGGCGCTCGGTCAGGCATCCGCACCAGATCACGTGTGGTAACGCCGTGCTCAACATCAACCGCAATCGCTAGCCAGATTAGATCAGAGAATTCCGATATATTGGTCATCGCCAAATATACTCTTCCGATCTCCTCGACTCTGTCTTTTGATTTCTCTTGGTGGGAACGAAATATATTAGAAGGTGTTACTGGTAGAAGCGTTGTCAAACACTGAATACCTGTGACATCATCATTGGTGAACCCAACGTGATCTGGTACACCTAATTGTAACTGTGAGTCTGTTCCTTTTTGGGATTTTTTATATATCATTGCCTTATTTTTTATTTTTTTTTGAACATTGTGATTTTTTTTCGTGTTTTTTCTTGGATATATATATTTTTTCCCCTCGTTCATTATCGTACTTCATACTTCATCATGACTGAACAGACACCTAAAGTACTCAAGTTTAAGACTTTGTCCCCACCTTCGTTTCAACTGATGCCTTTCTGGCCCGACAACATCGAAGCCTGGTTTTGCTACGCAGAAGCCGACTTCCACGAGCACGGCGTGATCGACACACGTGCACAATTCCTCGCAGTAGTCAAGGCACTACCGCGCGAATTCAACAGGTACGTAACACCTAGTATGTTTACTAGTGATGTTTCCGATCCTTACGAAATCTTAAAACGCTCGATTCTTAAACGAGGAGATCTAACCGATCGACAAAGGTTAGATCAACTCTTCAATAACATCGACCTGCAACACGGTTCTGCGACAGACATGTTGCAACGGATGAGAGAGGTTATAGGCTCAAGAACTTTCGACGAAGGTCTATTCAAACAACTCTTCTTGTCAAAACTTCCCCAACAGGTGCAAGCAGTTCTGGTCTCGTTCCAGAACAACAGCTTAGACGAGCTAGCTGCATCTGCCGACCGCATTCTAGAAATTACGAAACCTTCTACTACCGAGGTATTTTCAGTCAAAGAAAGGCCTCACACGACTCAGAATGATATAACCGACTTATGTCACACACTCACGCGTTATCTTAGTCTTCGTACCGACCGTAAGAGATCGCGCACACCACGTAGAAGCATTTCTCGTAAGCGATCTGTCTCTAGACCACGAGAGACAGATAACCCCGACTGGTGCTGGTATCATAACCAGTATGGAAAGCTTTCCAGAAATTGCAGAAAACCCTGCAATTTTCCCAACACGAAACCGACTGATTCGAAAAACAATTCGGGAAACTTCCAAGCCGGCACGCGTTAACGGCAACCGTAGCCGGCGAACAAAGCCGTCTGTTATTCGTCACAGATGTGGCAACGAGAGTTCGCTACCTCGTCGACACTGGCGCAGAAGTTAGCGTTCTCCCAGCAAATCCTAACGACCGACTACACGAATCGACCCTAAACTTACAGGCGGCAAACGGAAAACCGATCGCTACGTATGGCAAAAGGTACGTTTACCTTAACGTGGGTTTACGCAAACCCATTCACTGGATTTTCGTTGTTGCAGATGTTTCTATGCCAATCATTGGTATGGACCTTCTACAACACCACAATCTGATCATCGATACGCGCAAACGGAGGCTAGTAGACGGGAACACTAATTTGTCCGTTTGCGTAACTTCTTTTACTGGTTGTAGAGTATCCCCAGTCACAGTTAAACATATGATAGACCCACTCTATCAACCACTACTCGATAAGTACCCTGGGATACAACAAACTCAACCGAAACTACCGTGTGTAACCAGCAACGTTACACATCACATCACGACTACAGGACCACCTGTATTCTCTAAAGCACGACGACTAGCTCCTGAAAAGCTAAGGTTAGCGAAAAACGAATTCGATCACATGATGGACTTAGGAATCATACGACCGTCAAGTAGCCCATATGCATCTCCGTTGCACATAGTCCCTAAAAAGGACAGCAACGATTGGCGTCCAACTGGTGACTATCGGCGATTGAACGCGAAAACCATTCCCGATCGTTACCCGTTGCCTCACATTCACGATTTGACAGCTACCTTGAAAGGTACAACTGTCTTTTCGAAAATCGACTTGGTTAAAGCGTATAACCAAATCCCTATGGCTACTGACGACATACCGAAAACAGCTATCATAGCTCCTTTCGGACTCTATGAATTTTTGCGAATGCCTTTCGGTCTAAGGAATGCTGCTCAAACATTCCAAAGATTCATAGACGACGTTTTTCGAGGTCTCAACGTCGTACACGCTTATGTTGATGACTGTCTAATCGCAAGTCCGGACAGAGAAACACATCTCAAGCATCTGGATCTTGTTTTCGAACGACTTCAAAAACATGGCATTACTGTAAACGTTCAGAAATGCCAATTCGGAACCGACTCGTTAGACTTTCTGGGACACACTATCGATGCTCAAGGCATTCGACCTCTTAGGACCAAAGTGGCGGCCATTCTGGATTACCCAGAACCGACCACCGTCAAGCAATTACGCACGTTCAACGGCCTGGTAAGTTTCTATAGACGTTTCATACCCAAATGCGCATTACTTATGAAACCTCTGACCGACCAACTTCGTGGAAATGCGAAATCCATTAATTTGGACGACACCGCACGAAAAGCATTCTCCACAGTTAAGGAACTGATTGCTAAAGCAACAATGCTCGCACATCAGGACACCCGAGCACCCATTAGCATCGCAGTAGACGCATCCGACTCAGCAATCGGAGGAGTCTTACAACAATGGGTTAACAACTCCTGGCAACCCTTGGCATTTTTCTCTAGAAGGTTGCTAGACACCGAATCGAGGTACAGCACATTCGGTAGGGAACTCCTAGCTATGTAT
The DNA here is from genome assembly GCF_000699445.3 of Schistosoma haematobium. Classification (NCBI taxonomy): domain Eukaryota; kingdom Metazoa; phylum Platyhelminthes; class Trematoda; order Strigeidida; family Schistosomatidae; genus Schistosoma; species Schistosoma haematobium. The sequence goes on from NC_067200.1 coordinate 14,969,925, forward strand.
TGTGCTGTACGGCATTTCCAACACTACATCGAAGGTCGTGAATTCACTCTTTTCACGGACCATAAACCGCTCACTTTCTCGTTAAGCTCTCCTTCTGACAAGTACTCTCCCGTGAGTCTCGACAACTGGACTACATTTCGCAGTTTACTTCAGATATTCAACACATCTCTGGAGCAAACAATGTAGTTGCAGACGCTTTATCTCGTATAACTTCCTTGAACAGTTTCCAAGGAATCGACCTTCTTAAACTCGCCGAGCTTCAAAAAGAAGACAGTGATCTTCAGCACGAGTTATCGTCTACAACCCTTAAACTACGCATCAAACAGATGGGAACAGGTAAAGAAACCTTACTTTGTGACACATCTACAGGTAGGGATCGCCCAATCGTTCCGAAACATTATCGACGCAATGTCTTCAACACATTGCACAAACTTTCGCATCCAGGTGTTCGTGCAACCATCAAGCTTATAGCAGAAAGGTTTTGCTGGCCTGGAATGAATAAAGACGTGAGGGAGTGGGCACGCTCCTGTGTAAGCTGCCAAAAATCTAAGGTTATCAGACACAATAAATGTCCCTTAGGCTCATTTAAAACTCCCGATGCCCGTTTCGACCATGTTCATCTGGATTTGGTAGGACCTTTACCAGATTCAAATGGATACTCTTATCTCTTAACCTGCGTTGACCGTTTCACTCGATGGCCAGAAGCAGTACCTATTAAGGACATCACTGCTGAAACAGTGGCCCGCACCTTCGTCGAACGATGGGTAGCAAACTTCGGTTGCCCTTCAACCATCACTACAGATCGCGGACGTCAGTTTGAATCTGATCTTTTCCGTCGTCTGACCACACTTTTAGGAATCACTCGCTTCCGAACGACCGCCTACCATCCACAAGCAAACGGGTTGGTAGAACGTTTTCACCGACAACTGAAAGCTTCGCTATCAGCTGCAAACGTTTCACAATGGACCGACGCTCTTCCACTCGTCTGACTAGGTATCCGCAATGCAGTGAAACCTGACATTGGATATACTGCGGCTCAACTCGTTTATGGAACGACACTTCGACTTCCAGGAGAATTCGTGGATCCTTCGTGCTCTTCGGTGAACATGGATCTAACCTCCTACACGAACAGGCTTACAAACGCAATGCGTTCAGTTAAACCTGCTTCCACTCGACCTCAATCAACTGATGTTTTCGTTCAACCTGACTTACGATATAGTACACACGTTTTCGTTCGTCGAGACTCGCATCGACGACCATTCGAATCAGCATACGAAGGACCTTTCAAAGTTCTTCAACGTGAATCTAAGTACTATATAGTCGATAAGAACGGAACCAACGATAGCATCAGCATCGATCGCTTAAAAGCAGCGTATTTAGAAGGAAATCCTATCTACGTAGATTTTCCTTCGGTACAATCGAACGACATGACTCCGACACTTATAATACCTCATCCGACAACCAACACACGCGATGATACTTCGACAGTATCCGAAAATAAACTTAAAACGACGCGTTCTGGAAGAAGGGTGAGATTTCCAGAACATTTAAACGACTATTGCACGTAAGGCACTTCTCGACATTTTATATTTTTTTTTTTAAAAAAAAACAATTTTAATATGCTTATATATTTTTATTTCTATTTAAAAAAAACAAAACAAAAAAAACAATTTTTTTTAACGCTATTACGTGTTCATGAGTTTATTTTCCTTTTTTTTTTTCCGCCGACATTGTGCTTTTACGCACATACGAGTGTATTTTCGACATGCACTTACATTTTCTTTTTTCTTTTCCAGGACGGCTGGAAAAGAACGATGACGTTTATGAGGATCCGAAATTTTCATTGTACATTTTCTTTTTTACTATGTTGTACCTCCGTCCCATATAGTAAGGAAAGACGACCAGACGCTGCTAAATTTAGTAAGCTATCAGAAGAGTGTTTACCAACGACAAACTCGTTGGGTTTAAACTTCTGGCTGGCCACGTCTTAGGGTCGTCACTGCCCCACTAGGGGGAGTGATCTGTAGCGGTAAATAAATCCCCAAAATAAATAGCTCTAAGTTTTCGACATTGGATGCTGACCATATGTTTTAGTGGACTCATCTAGCTGAAGGCGCTCGGTCAGGCATCCGCACCAGATCACGTGTGGTAACGCTGTGCTCAACATCAACCGCAATCGCTAGCCAGATCAGATCAGAGAATTCCGATATATTGGTCATCGCCAAATATACTCTTCCGATCTCCTCGACTCTGTCTTTTGATTTCTCTGGGTGGGAACGAAATATATTAGAAGGTGTTACTGGTAGAAGCGTTGTCAAACACTGAATACCTGTGACATCATCAGCAGACTCAAATATACTTGCGAGTTCATCTGCACACAGTATAAAAAGTAAAGGACCTAGAACAGAACCTTGTGGCACTCCACCAAGTACTGGTCTTCAGAAGAATCATTTGGAATCTGTTCTTGCTTTCTGTCTGCTACCCATAAAGAAATATTTGATCTGCTTTGGAGAGGTCTGGCAATTCGTATGTTTTCCAGCTTCGAGAGAAATTTATTATCCCGCACCTTGCTAAATGCTTTTCTAAAATCCACATAAGCAACACACACTGATTTCCCACTATCTAGCGACTATGCGCATCATCGTTGTTCACAGTTTAGAAATTTTGTAGCGGTAAAGAAATCCTTAAAATCAATATCTATGTAAGTCTTCGACATTGGATGCTGACCACATTAGTTTTAGTGGACTTGTAGTGGCATTGGACCGTAACTACACATTCTTCAAAGCTGAATGCGAGATTACTCAGAAAATAGATAATCAATATTTAACACGAAGAAATACCTAACGATGGAGAAGGCGCGAACAAGGAATTGAATGAATTGGAGTGGGTCTAATGGCATGACTCGGCCATGCAGGCGTGGTCCCTGTTATCTTATATCTTTTAACCATATTAAATATATTATCCTATCTCTAGTCTAAGCTTGTTCTCCATCATGTATTGGTAATTGTTATGATGCAATGAGTTGGTGTAGACGATGTAAATTCCACGTAAGATCTTATAGATTAGGCAGTTATATCATGACAAGTCTATAATTTTAGGATTACGTCCATTATTAGAGCAGTACTAATATCATAGTAGACCATAGTTCTACAGACTCACCTAGCTGAGGGCACTCGGTCATGCATCCGCACCAGATCATGAGTGGGAAAGCCATGCTCAACTTCTCCTGAAATCGCTGGCCAGATTAGATCAGTCGATCCACCATGTATTGATAACCTATCAAATATATCTTCGAACCTCCTCGCCTCTGACTTTTGATTCCGCTTGGTGGGTACGATTCATATTAGGTGTTACTGGTTAAAGCGTTTTCAAACTCTGAATACCTGTGGCATCTTCATTTTGCTAGTTCAAACCATTGAAACTATGGCCTTTTGGATGCTCTTTACAATATTTTAACTATGACACTGATGAACCTGAAAGATCTTTGGTTTGATGGATTTTTTCTTAACTCTGTCTTACGGATTGTCATGAGGATCACATCGTTGTATTCGGTAAGTAGCTTACCTTTCCCAAGTGATATACTGAATAACGTGGTCAACAGGACAGTAATGTATTGCGCAATGTCTCAATATTTTAGTGTTTAATTCGTCTGATCTTGTTGATTTTTCCGTTGCTTAGGTCTAAGAGCTTTTAATTCATCGTCTCGATCAAAGTAAACAGTGAGTAGCTGATCTCTTAACTTTGTATTTGGGTCTAGTTTTTTGTATGGAAGTGGCTGCGTAGTTAAAACAGTCCCGAAAATGTCCTCCATGGATTCTGTATTGTCCTGGTCTTCTTCAATCATTTGAGACACACTCCCTTTTGTAGCGAAGTTGGGAACCCAGTGGTGAGCTCTTGTTCTATAATTGGTGTACGGGAACACTCGCTTCGATTGCTTGATTACGGGTCGTGCCAACTGCTGTTCATATATTTTCCGGGCCGCATGAATTATTCTCATACACTTATTTCTGGTCGACTTGTTACGTTCCATTGTATTTGTTGTGCCAGGGTTGATGTCAACGTCCCAACATTTCGTCTTTTATGCCAGTACGCGTCACACCTCCTGGTTTATCTAGAGATGACTGTGTTATGTCTTATCCGGACTGTTCAGGGTAAGAATGGCCGGTTTATTTGATTGCATAACTTCAGGAAGAGTATCTGTAGAATTACGGTCCACTTCGTTGTTAGTAATATCAAAATAATAGACCGAATCCTAACATTGTAGATATGTCACGAGGTGAAAACCTAATCCATAAGTCTTTACGTGGAAATCATACCACTGTCTATTCTGACCTGTCGTACAGTAACGATCCGCCATATAACGTTTGGCGTTTGAAAAGAAAACATCTAAGCTAGAAGTGGAATAATATATTTAATGTGAGTAAAGACAAGTTATGCAGAACGAACACATCTGCGAGGCCGAGCCATTCCATCCGATCTATTTTCATTAATTCACCCCGCCTTCTCCATCGCTGACCCACTCTTCATGTTAATTATTGAAAAAGGTGTTTTCCCAGTTATCTTATGTTTAGCTTTGAAGACCGTGTGGCTAGGACCAACGTCACCTACTGATGCACCAGGGTCAATTCTCCCGTCCTAAATAGGAGTTACTGTGTTGGCCGCCTTCATAATTGACTTTCTAATATCTGGACAGGTCACTACATCCGTTTGATAGGCTATATCATCTATAGACTTGGATTAGATGATCGTGTTATCAATCCTCCCTCTAGTTGGAAGGAACTTTGATAGGAAGACAAAGTTCAAGAAGCATAGCGAGTTTCGTAGGTCATGTCTGAATGGGGTCTCAGGTGTTCTAGGATAAAGCTAGGATGGTTGAAGTTTATGACAATTTGTACATAAACGATGTTTCTAATGACCCCACTTCCAAGTTCCTGCAGTTTATGGAGCGTGCAATAAACTCGCCTGCTATAAAACGTTTACACCCTCGTATTTAGGAGAAAGTTACTCACTAAACATCCTGGACTGCGGTATACTTTAAAAGATCCAATGTTTAACCTTTTCCATCTCACTCGGCAGCGCCCCGGTTCACATGTCCTTGGGTCGTGTGCCACTCTCCCAACAACTCTAAGGTGCTTTTTTTATACAGAATAACTGCATCACCCGCACGGTTGACTTCGTCAGTCCTACAAAGTATGAAATTAAGCAACTGAATTCCATTATCATATATTTCCGATGTCAGCCATGTTTACGAAATAGCAATGACATTAGGGTTTTCTGTGTCAACCACATTTTTAAATCTCACCATCCTTTTTGGCAGGCTACAAGGATATATGTATCACACTTTTAATTTTGTAAAATTCTTCCCTTTACCACCCAGAGTGTTTTGAAGATCGTTTTACCTTGAACGTTTATGGTATGAAAACCTATGAGTAAAAGGTTTCTTTACAGTACAGACGATGTTCATTCATTTCTGTTTTTTTCCCATCGCCTCTTATTATGGTCTGCTAGTTTGAGATCAGCACGGAAAATATTTCAGATTCAGTCAGTTGGCTTGAAGATTTCAATATCTTTCTTCAGCGGAAGTAAAAGTTACTTTTAGGAGGTGGTTTGTCTGAATACTTTCTGAACTCTACCATCTATTTCGTTAAGTTGATGATTTCCGGGAGTAGCTAGCTTATTAGGAGCACGATGTGACTTTGATTATATTTAATTAACACCTCGAAAACGTCGTCTAACAAACATTTGGAAGGTTTGTGCGGCGTTTCTTAGACCGAAGAGCATTCGCGGAAATTCGTAAAGTCCGAAAGGAGTTTTGGTAGCCGTTTTCGGAATGTCATCAATGGCCGTGGGAATTTGGTTATACGCTTTAACCAAGTCGATTTTCGAAAAGACAGTTGTACCTTTCAAGGTAGCTGTCAAATCGTGGATGTGAGGCAACGGGTAACGATCGGGAATGGTTTTCGCGTTCAATCGCCGATAGTCACCAGTTGGACGCCAATCGTTGCTGTCCTTTTTAGGGACTATGTGCAACGGAGATTCCTAAGTCTATCATATGGTTGAACTTGTTTTTCGCCAACCTTAGCTTCTCGGGGGCTAGTCGTCGTGCTTTAGAGAATACAGGTGGTCCTGTAGTCGTGATGTGATGTGTAACGTTGCTGGTTACACACGGTAATTTCGGTTGCGTTTGGTGTATCCCAGGGTACTTATCGAGTAGTGGTTGATAAAATGGGTCTGTCGTATGCTTAATCGTGACTGGAGATAATCCGCAACCAGAAAATGAATTTACGTAAACAGATAAATTAGTGTTTCCGTCCGCTAGCCTCCGTTTGCGCATGTCGACGAGTAGATTATGGTGTTGTAGAAGGTCCATACCAATGATTGGCATAGATACGTCTGAAACAACGAAGTTCCAGTGGATGGCTTTGAGTAAACCTACGTTAAGGTAAACGTACCTTTTGCCTTACGTAGAGATAGGCTTTCCGTTTGCCGCCTGTAAGGTCGAAACCGATTCGTGAAGCCGGTTCGCTGGGAGAAAGCTAACTTCTGCGCCAGTGTCGACGAGGTAGCGAACTCTCGTTGTCACATGTGTAACGTATAACAGACGGCTATGTTCGCCGGCTACGGTTGCAGTTAACTCGTGCCGGCTTGGAAGTTTCCCGAGTTGCTTTTCGTGTCAGTCGGTTTTGAGTTGGGAAAATTGCAGGGTTTTCTGCAATTTTTGGAAGAACTTCCATACTGGTTATGATACCAGCACCAGTCGGGGTTATCAGTCTCTCGCGGTCTAGAGACATACCGCTTACGTAAAGTGCTTCTACGTGGGGTGTGTGATCGCTTAAGGTCGTTACGAAAATTAATATAACGTGTAAGTGTATGACGTAACTCGGTTATGTTGTAGCGGTAAATAAATCCCCAAAATAAATAGCTCTAAGTTTTCGACATTGGATGCTGACCATATGTTTTAGTGGACTCATCTAGCTGAAGGCGCTCGGTCATGCATCCGCACCAGATCACGTGTGGTAACGCTGTGCTCAACATCAACCGCAATCGCTAGCCAGATCAGATCAGAGAATTCCGATATATTGGTCATCGCCAAATATACTCTTCCGATCTCCTCGACTCTGTCTTTTGATTTCTCTGGGTGGGAACGAAATATATTAGAAGGTGTTACTGGTAGAAGCGTTGTCAAACACTGAATACCTGTGACATCATCAATGTCATTCTGAGTCGTTTGAGGCTTTTCTTTGACTGAAAAAACCTCGGCATTAGATTTCGTAATTTCTAAGATACGATCGGCAGATGCAACCAGCTAGTCTAAGGCGTTGTTTTGAAACGAGACCAAAACCGCTTGCACCTGCTGAGGAAGCTTCGACAAGAAAAGTTCTTTAAATAGACCTTCGTCGAAAGTTCTTGGGCCTATAACCTCTCTCATTCTTTGCAACATGTCCGTCGCAGAACCGTGTTGCAGGTCGATGTTACTGAGGAGTTGGTCTAGCCTTTGTCGATCGGTTAGGTCTCCGCGTTTAAGAATCGAGCGTTTTAAGATTTCGTAAGGATCGGAAACATCACTAGTAAACATACTAGGTGTTACGTACCTGTTGAATTCCCGCGATAGTGCCTTGACTACTGCGAGGAATTGTGCACGTGTGTCGATTACGCCGTGCTTGGAGAAGTCGGCTTCTGCGTAGCAAGACCAGGCTTCGATGTTGTCGGGCCAGAAAGGCATCAGTTGGAACGAAGGTGGGGATATAGTCCTAAGCTTGAGTATTTTGGGTGTCTGTTCAGTTATGATGAAATATGAAGTACGAGAATGAACGAGGGAAAAATATCCAAAAAACACGAAAAAATCACAATGTACAAAAAATTCTAATAAGGCAGTGATATATAGAATCCCAAAAAGGAACAAACTCACAGTTTGCGATCACGTTAGGCTCACCAATGAAGATGCCACAGGTATCCGGAGTTTGAAAACGCTTTAACCAGTAACGCCTTCTAATATGAATCGTACCCACAAAGTGAAATCAAAAGACGGAAGCGAGGAAGCTAGAAGATATATTTGATATACTATCAATATATCTTATCTAATCTGGCTAGCGATTGCAAGGGTTGTTGAGCACGGCGTTCCAACTCGTGATCTGGTGCGGATGCATGGCCGAGCGCCTTCAGCTAGGTGAGTCCATTTAAACTAATGTGGTCAGCATCCATTGTCGAAAACTTACAGAGCTATTAATTTTGGGGATTTATTTACCGCTACAAGCTCTTGTCTACTACATCGGAATGTAGAGATTTTCAATAGCTCACATATAACAAGTAGTTTAATTATTATGTTTTCTTTTGTCAATAATTCGGAAGTTTCTACTGGTATCAGGGCATTAATATAAGGAGAATGACAGACTATAACTGGATTATCACAATGACAGTGGACATTAGAGCGCGCTGATTTTGAAATGTGCGTTTCATAAGCTTAAGAGGGCGATCAACAGTAGCATGAAATAGAAGTAAGTGTCACTAGGACTTTCTGTTCGACATGGTTTTAAACACAGGAAATTAAGACACAAGGCGACTTACTTAATATAGAACTCATTGAAGTAGTCATTGTTGTTACTTATATATATTAATAATTATCATGTCGTGTTTTGATATGAGGAATACACATTTAATTCAGAATTGAATATATGTGTTGCGCTAGTTTAGTGAAAATCTGATCGCTGCTTTCATTAGGAGGACTGAAGACCTAACTGTTCCCGTGTTTCTGTCAGGATTAACTCAGGTTCATCAACCTACTATCCTTATTACTGAAGACTGTATGACAAGCGCGGTAAATACTAACGTACGTTAGTTGGACGTTGCAGGTTAATCACTTAGTCGCAAGATCTTATGTGCCTATCACTAAAGGACTCGCACGGTCAACATTCTCCTGTAAAAAAAACTGTATCTATAACGTGGTGAAAATGGACAGTTATCGCATTACTGCGTGCACGGGTTAATTGTACGATTTAAACTCTGTTACCTATAGGTAGTCGCTACACAGTGTTTTTCTCTAAAGTGTTTCTCAGATGCTTGCCTTATGGTAATTTCAAAGTCGTTAGGTTATAATTTATGGACGGATCAATCAGATTTAAACTAGTGACTGTTTCAGGGAGTCTTTTATCCACAATAATAAATTGCCTGCTACCTCGATATTACTTAACTTATATAACAGCCGGTTGTAAGGAACTTGGTTAAAGACTGCTAAAGTCAGTGTAGACCACTTCTGTAGGTAACGTTTGGTCTTTAAGAGCGCACCAACTTTCACGATCTACTAATAAGTTAGTGTTAGCGGGACATAGACCGGATTAAAGCATGTTCAATTCACGATTGCTTTGGTGCACGCTGATTGGCTAATTCTTATCCAATCAGCACTAGTCGATAGTTGGAGAATACTTTAGAATCTTCTCATGTAAAAACTATAAATAGACTGACGTTTTCTCTATTGTGCTTCTGGCTTGCATCTTACTTCCATCTAACCTTGTTATTTGGAATATAATCTCTTTCCTGTTCAACCGTGTTCTGATTTGGGGTTTTGTCGAGTGAATCAGTGTCCAAGAATACTAAGCAATAGGAATAGCTGGGTCATAACCGTAAGAAAGAGAGTTATAACAGTTAGTGAGACAGGAATAACCTGTTCTAAAGCTATGCTGCTTTTCAGAAAGAATCCGGTCTTCATCGAGATACCTAAACAACTTCCGAGTAATATTTTTTAAAGTTGTAACAACCACGCTAGTTAGGTTAGTGGGTCGGTAGTTCCCAGGTTTATGTTTCGTACCTGTTTTGAAGATGGGACTTACTATGGTGTTCTTCCAGTCTTGGTAACCGACCTAGGGTTACTGATAGATTAAAACATACACTTAAGAGGTTCTCAACGAAGTTGGCTAGCTCCTTTAGTAACCTAGAAAGCAGTTCATCTGGTCCCGTGGATACGCCTGTATCAAGCTTATTTAGCAGACCAAAGACATCGAGTCCTTTAATCGTCACGTTCAGTGTGTATGTATGTGTGTGGGGTTTGTATGAACTGACGGGAAGGGTGTCTCTACGGTATATACATTGCTAAAGTAGTTTGAGAATGCTTGAGCTTTATCATAGTCGTCCTCTACAAATGATGCAGTGCTACTGTCTTTTCATAATGCTGGGATATTTCCTCTTCTCTTAGTCCTTTGGTTTATGTACGAATATAAGTTTTTAGGGCATTCTATAGATTCATTAACAAGTTTTTCGTCGCACAACCTTTTAGACTTACGGAGGGTCGTGGCACAAGTATTCTGAGCTTCTCGATGTTGAGATTTTGTCTCGTCAGTTCCCACTAACCTAAATCTCCCACATTCTTCTCTTACGGAGAAGGATGCGAACCTCTTTATTGAACCACGGTAGGGAGTTTATCGGACCCCTTGGTGTAGTCCAAGGGATGTGTGGTGCAGTGACTTTTAAGTACAAATTTCTGAATATATCCCAAGTCATTTCGACTGGGGACTCTGGCTCTACTGACCAACCTACTGCGGGTGTCGTGTGTATGCCTTGTATATTCACTTGTATATTTCACTGGATTATACTCCTTGAATAACATCTTCAAACCCTAATTTTTCTGATTACTACATCTAACATTACGGGATTTGAATCGACCACTGCATCTCTGTGCCAATGTGGTGTGGCAGCTCGAACTGATGTACGTACGTACGAAGTTCTACGTTGTTACTGACTGACTGACTGACTGATATTCGCTTCCCAGACGTTAGGTCTGGGTTGGGTTGATACACGCTTATTTATGACAACTATACGGAAACCAGAGATTATAAATACATGATTACTTTTACCTAAGGGTGGCATATAGTTGAGGTTTGTGACATTCTCATAATGGGTTAATATGAGATCTAGTAAGGATGATTCGGAGTCCGGGTTGTACCTAGTTGCTTCTATCACATGTTGCTGGATTTTACTCGGAATTCATCCTTCCTTATGATTTGATAGCATTTTGGCATTGTGGCTGGTGTCAGTTTGCGATAAAAACTCGCAATTTAATTCCTAACTAACCATCGTAATTCCTTACACTAATTCATAACCCCATTTTGACTTTAGCATGTGGTTGAAGTTCTTCAAGCTTTTTCCGGCATTGCTTTAAGGTCTTCCATAAATCATGGTCTCATCTTCAAAGTTTCTCACATGCTTCGTTAAAATCGCCTGAATTTCTTCGTTTTCCTAGCGAGTCATGATACAGTTCATAGCACTATGATACAGTCAATTTTTTCACTTTGTAAAGCTTGATGTACTTGTAAATCTGCCATTTTCCACCTTATGACAAATATTGTTCGCTACCAAACATATTCAGTATCAGTGCTGTAGGTGCTTTTACATAGTTTACTTCATTCTAACACTAATCGCCTGTTGCCAAATTTAAGATGGATTACACATGTTCATCAAAGGTAGATAGTACCAACCGTTAATTATAGCCCCTAAGGTTTTAATTCTTTTTTCTCTTTCTCAACTCATCCCTTTTTGGGTTTAATAATGTTGCGATTTAATTGAGGTGCTTTTTATTTTGTCTTATAAAATCGGTGACTTCATCAATGAATGATACCGAATGACTGTAGATAATATGCTTGTTTGGGCCATAAACGTGAACTTGATATATATAATGAAACAATATTTGTCTACTTTTATAACTAAGTTGGATTACCAGATATTTTTTCACTCACAAAGCCAATACGGTGAGATAATTTTCCATAACTGACAAAAATTGAAGGACGACCCTATGGACATTAAGATAGGGTATTAATAAGAAGTGCGATGTTATGAAGTGCCACAAGATGAAGCGCACAGAATACTAAGTATGCGTTACATTTAACCTCAAGTAAGGAGATCATTTCTTACTGCCTCAAATGTACCGCTCATAAACTTCCATAATTGTCTGAATGAGTCAGCATATTGTCCACTAGATAGTTTACCTGGGTAACTCGTCGAAATGTAGACGGATAGTTTGACAGAAGTTGGGGTTGAGCGTATGTGTATATATTATATTTAGGTTAACCTTAGGGGCTGAAATTCAAACAGTTTTAACGGCTTGCTTGGCGAACTGATCTTATTTTTCAGATAAATAATTAAAATCATTACCAAAAATACATAAGATTTGAAAAACAAAATCACACTAAATGCTTGTCCAACCAAGTCCAGTTGTTTATCCTGTACACAGCAACATCGTGAAGAATTTGATGTGGAAATGGTTCATAATGCAGGAAGTAAATATGTACGTGTATATGTCTGCTATTGTTATTAAAAACTTTTAAGAAATAATGTCTTTGGCTACGATCAAGGATATTTTTGTCGCTTTCGTTTATTGTAAAATTAACAGTACGTATGAGTAAAATAATCCGACTGAAGTACGTTGAGACTTGAGATATTCGTATAACTGATTCCTATGTTAAATTAAAGCCAGTTAGTCAGTCACAACATAGAACCTGGTACATATGTACTTTTGTTCAAGTTGTTGTACCCCATTAGTGTGCCAAGATGAAATTGTCAGGTCGAATCTCAAAACTGTAGAGGTTATGACAGCGTCAGTGGTGATTGGAAAGACGGCGTCGAATATCTGATTCAAAAAATATAAGTTGGTGAAATAAAAACAAAAGTTGTGAAGAATTCAGAAGCTCAGAATCCGCGGAAGATAAAGAATGGATGCACCTGCGCCATTGCAGGTAATTTTGAACATTATCATTCAAAGTTTCTGATCATTGGTTACGATAATCACGCGGACGCCAACCAGGTAGTCTACATCTATTGACATGGCTAAGTTCAAGTGTCAATAACTCCACGGACTAGTGCCATATTTTGGTGTGGCCGCACCTTTCTTTCAACTTTCTACACCAAACAACATTCACCGAGGTAGAGATGATTGGACACACATGAAACATTTCCTAACCACCTCAAATGATGAATATTTATTACATCATTAGTCGGTTTAGCATCCTTACCTACTGTTCTATTCCTAACTCAAGCATTGCTTACTCAGTGGTTTCATAATACACAAGCAATGATTCGAAGACTCCTATGATCGAATACTAGTAACCTACGAATATCCTCTATTCTTAATGACCGTGTTTCACACAAAATAGAAGGGTTTACATGAATCCACCGTTCAGGTTGCTTGGAGGTAGTGAATAACTGAAGTGTGTCTAATGGCCAGTTGAACTGTTTCCTGAAGTGTTCTTCTCATCGGTTTAATATCCTGATTTGAGTGAATAATTGTCCCGTTTTTTTCTGAGGTAACAACCTGGTTTTTAGCACTCATTACCTTGATAAGTCTAGACAGTTGTCTACTGTTACTTATCGCCACTGTCCTTCCCATCTCCTGCTTTCACCACCCATCACTACTCGCGATCATTGTGTAGCCTTTTTATCAGCCAACGTTTAAGCTGCTTCCGCTCCTCATTGTGTTCATAGCAATACGCGATCAGTTTTCGAACATCTATCAGTTCAGAAGATGCCTTTGAAGTCCACTGATTTTTCTTAATCTTTCGATTTGAGTTACTAGTAGATATCACTACTATTTCCTCAGTCTTTTTGGGTATTATGCTAAATTATCTCGGGGGTGAATATCACTTTCACGGTTGGCTCACTCTTCCAATTGTTCTTGAAATATATTCTTAACTTTCTTATCATTAACTAGAACTCTAAGGGGTTTCTATATCCAGTAAGATTTAGACGTAAACATTGGTACAAAGAGCCTCAAATACATATGCGTTACACAAATCATTTGGTTTGTGTAAGGGTTGGAATATCGCCCAGGCGCTCAAACCGAGGTAGGTGGTTTTCTTAAGAGGCCACACCCCAAGCCTTTGACCTAGAAGTCTAATCCACAGGACAGTGGAACAACGTTAAAAGATACAGTGCCATGGTAGCTAGTGACAGACAATAGGTTCATATGCTATTCGTTCCCCCGGGATCCAGGGTCCCATGTGTACCATTGGTTTGGAATCAGGGTTTTTCAACTCCCTAGGTGGGTCTTCCATATCCAGCAAGATGGTTAAAGAACTGGACGTTCTCTCTTCATCTTCTCAATTCTGTCGAGGCACCCTCTCCTCGAGAAGGTAGTGAGTATAACTCCCCTGACAGTGGTTACATACTCGTGACGATGTGAGAGGATTTAGAGAAGAAGAACTGATTCTCCTCAACTTCGGCTATACCAGAACTTAAACAGATCCAAACCTAGTGACTAAGTGACGTCCATTTATATCGGGATCAACCCACGGGTGATATAGACGGTGCGAAATGATAATGACACACCTCATTTTCTCTTCGTTATCTCTGCCTACGCTCCCATTGATTGCAGCTCGGATGAGGTTGAAGACGAATTTTACAGGAAGTTCTAGAGTAAAATTTGCCATTTTTAAAGAACAGGAATAAACTCCACTGCGTTTTGCCATCATCCTGATCAAATAGCATTATTTCATTTGTGCTTTGCAAGTTGATCAGTTATTCTCTAGGTGAGAAGTTAATTCGTGAAAAGTCAGGCATAAAGAAGTCCACTTTTACAATGGTATTTTACCAAACGTAAATCCATTCCTTGAGGACGTACAATACAAATCGAAAAATCTAAGCAAAATAAAAATCTAGTTCTATAAAATACTACACCAATCTCTAGACTGTAATACTGTATTTTACTTAGGTATGAACCGCACAGAATTAATTTTATTATTGCCCCCAAATGCCTTGATACAACCGAGGTTGGGGAGAGTATGCTTTCCCTCTCAAGATGCTCTCACATGAACACGCGTATACAGCCAGGGAAGTCCTGCTTTAGTTTGGGCGCCTGGGCATTATTCCAGCCCTTACACAAATGAATGACGAAGTCTGGTGCATATATTTGGTGCCTTCCTGTACCATTGTTTGTGTTTAAATAAATAAATAATTGTTATTATTTGTCACTCCTATAATACACTTTTTTATCTTCCATTTTTCAGTTACAAACTGTACAGTGTATAAAAACCGTCGAGACACGTGACATATATTCAGGAGTATGGGCAAAGACAAGCGTGTTGTATATTTTTACGATCCAGATTGTGGAAATTTTCATTATGGTTAGTATTTAATGTCAAAAGATTGAATTATTTCATGATGTAAATAGGACCGAATCATCCTATGAAACCACATAGACTTACACTGACTCATACTCTTGTGGTAAACTATAATCTGACAGATCGCATGAAGGTAGGAGAAATTTCTTCGTTGTATTTTTAAATTCTTTGTAATTTTGTTTTCATCACTAAGGTCTACAAACCGTATCATGCCAGTATGAAGGATATGATATCATTTCATTCACAAGAATATATCGAATTCCTGCGTGATGTCACACCATCTAATGTGCATACATTTCCTAAAGAAAAATTATTAACCTATAATATTGGTGAGGATTGGTAGGTTTTTGTTTTATACTGACTTATTTAATAATTTCAATCTCATTAATTCTTTTTTCTGCAGCCCAATTTTCGACGGTATATATCGCTTTTCCTCTATTCACACTGGTGCATCACTTCAAGCTGCTAAATACTTAAATAATGGAGTATGCATAAAAATTTATCAAAAAAGTCATCTATTATAATTTATTCATTTTAGGTAACAGATATTGCAATCAATTGGTCTGGGGGACTTCATCATGCTAAGAAATTTGAAGTAATTTCCTGGTAACTTATGTCACTTTTGTCTTTTTAGGCGTCTGGATTTTGTTATGTAAATGATATTGTTATAGCCATATTAGAATTATTGAAATACAATCCACGTGTACTTTATATCGATATTGATGTTCATCATGGTGATGGCGTACAAGAAGCATTTTATCTCACGGATCGTGTAATGACAGTATCGTTTCATCGTTATGGAAACATGTTTTTCCCTGGAACAGGTAGTTCAAGTAGTTTTCTTGTATCCACACTATCATTTATCTAAAATAACAAGGTAATTTCAACATGGAATATACATCATTTCAATTTCTCTAATTACAGTTTTATACAACATTGTTGAACCATTCAACTTTACTAAACTTGCAATTACCCTTTATCCTAATACAACGTATTAAATAGTTTCTGACCAACATTTATCAGTTCATGTTTCGATTCAGTCATCTCTTTAGCTGACCAATCAAATATTTAAGTCTTCGAATAGTTCTTGAATTCATACCAATTACACATTCTCCCTAATGAATTCATAAGTTATTAAGTATACGATAGCAATAATTTTATTTGTAAGTCGGTTAAAAAATATTTTGGTGATATATCCAACCCTTTGAACGATACTCATAGGAATACATACTTTTTTCTTTCTTATGTTATAATCCAAAAATGCACTCCATGAATGTATTTTCATATATAACTGAGTTAAGAGGAGAACAACTAGAAGTTTTGTAATGTATTAATCAAGTTACATTTGTCCTGTAGGATAAAGCATCATGTTTAGTATAGCCCTTCTGTGTGATTTTATAGACTCCGACGTATACAAATCTATACAGGTTTTAAAGGCAATTAGTTTAATGCATACCAATATGGTGAGTTGCTTTTCCTCTCATACAAGGTGTACTATAACTTTACAAAATATTCTACAGATCATAAATTGTCATTAATAATCTAAAGTAACTCGTTTTAGAAACAGCCATATATGTCGATATTATCTAACATTCATAAAACTTGAATTTCTTAGTTTAGCACTAAAAAAATCAAATAATTTGTCTATCGAATTGTTGCTGTGTAATGATTTTTTGTTGAATGAAAATACATTAATCCTTAAACTTTATACAAAATTATGTCTATTATTATGTGTAATATCTTTCCTTGTACATGGGGCTAGTAGTAGGCAGTAACAAATAGTTGTGAGAGGAACACTGCAAGTAACAGTCTACATTCATAGCTGGTCAATATGAATTTCCCCATTGATTTATTGAATTCATCGGTGTATTCCTTGAAATGTGACAGTACAACTACAGATCACTCTCTTTATTCTGCTGTTTTACTGTAGTCAAGCTTTGATGCAAATTACTTTCACATTCAGATTTTTATTTCTTAAACCTTATTGTTTATTTGTAACAGCTTGAAATGTTGCAACAAGTTAGTGTTTTATTGAAGTGTCGGTAATCGAAAATTCTGCGTAGATGTAGAATTTATTGTAATATTGGAGATGAATAATCGTTTAGTTTGTTTTTTACATTGAATATTTCGAGCATATAGGTGTTAATTGATTAACAATGTTTGAATGAAGATGTCGGGGATTTTTCCATGAACAACTGAATGTTTTGTCAGTTTGGTCGACTAGTGAAGTAATTCAGTCCTACTTATGCTTGTTTCCACTTATTTACGTCCCGACCTGGACATTTTGGTAATCCATTGCTACTAAACACAAAATTTCGTTAAGCTGAATCTACTTCCGTCCATAAGCATTTGGAACCAATGATTCGACACAAAAGTGCATTAATCTTTAATGAACTACCACATATCGCTGTAACAAACGGTTTGATCGATCTTATTCAGTTTCGTTAATGATCTAAAGGTATTCAATTACACCAGAACATTAGTATAAAAATACCGTTGAAAGACGGCTCAGTGATCTATTGGTTGAACGTTCTCTCGAGACCGATAGTCCTGAGTTGGATCCTCGCGTGCAGGTTTGTGGATGCACACTATTAAGGGATCCCATTGTAGGGACTGGTACTATATTAAACTGACATATGTTATTCTGGCTTCTAGACAGACCAATCTATTCATTCTCCTCAAGCCACATTTTTACCCTGTCACTTATTTACTTATTAACCTTGACTATTTTTCATATGATCGTGTGTATTAATTAATTACCCTATTCATTACGTGTCTGTAACTTATTTTCGTTTGACTATAAATATCAAGTCACGCTTTATTAAATCTAATTGACTCACTTGCCTTCTCTACTGCGCGTCATTTCTTTTCGATTTCTTCGTTTCGTTTTTCTGATCGTCTATCCGGATCAACGATTTTATGAAATATACTTATTTGAAATCAATTCTCATATTTGACCTATTTAATTCCGTTATTCACTAATGCGATTTAAGTCAGTGAAAATATAAAACGGTTGGTGACATGTATATTTCGATAACAATCGATCATAAGATGGAACTGGAGTCAGATAATGGGCCATAAAAGTGGTGAGTCCATCGATAACACCGTCGTCCTATCTAAGTGGAGTCAGATACAGGACCATATCTAAGCCATACTAAGACAAAATGGCCGTCCAGTACTTCCAAGTTTTCAGTGGTGGTCTAACATTTATCAGTTCATGATTTAAATGAAACTCCACAATCTCCATAACCCCTATGTTAACATGAGGATTAATTTATAGATAGGGTTGTATATAAAGATCCCCCTGGTGAGACAATCCTTAATTTTGTTATTTTAAAATTTTTATGATTAACATTTCCAAATGTTTAATAACTAACAGAAAAGCTTTTATTTCAGTAAAATGTATGTATGTTTATTTATTATAGAGATAAAGTGTTTAATAACAAAATTCAGATAATGAACATTTAAGTAATCGATAACTAGAAGAATTCTTTTTATCTAACTGCTGTTCATTTTTGTGAGAGATATGAATATCAGTTTATTCATATACATAATACATCAGTATCGATGTTTACTAGACAACTACAAAAGTTAATACTGAAAGAAAGAATAAATGAATCTGTTTCAAAATTTTGGACAATCATCTAGATATAAATTTATATAAGTGTAATTGTTCAGCATGAACAATTAAATTAGTTGTGATTTATCAAATAGCTTTCAGGACCGATACATGTATATGCGCCTGGTCCTAAGTTGTAACTGACTGACTTCAGGAATTAATAATCACTGATTTAAATTAATCTTCAGTTTTTCCAATTTAAATATATAAAAAGAAATTATTTTTCTTTTCCAATCACTACTCAGAAACTAAGTGAACATTTATTAGTGTTTATTCTAGGACACTAAATTCAAACAGGTGATCAGAACATGTTCTAAACTTAGACAATAAATACATTGATCAAGTTATTACATTCTTGTTACATTTGATTTATATCTGCTGTTTCATTGATTAGTCTATGAACAAAAAAAGTCATGTAATAAAAATTTAATTTATAAAAAGATCCTCAATGCAACCAACCATAATAGATAATACTTATAATGATTATATGCTGTTATCTTTCAGTTATCATTCAGTTCAAAATGATCCACTAGTTCTGTACACAAAATAGAAAACCAGATGTTTATTGTTGTCTTCTGTATGGAGTGCAAATGAACCTCTCTTTGTTCTACTGAAATATACACAACGAACAAGAATGAGAAATGCAATAAAAATGAACAATTAAGGGGTGACGATTGTATTTCAAAAAATTATAACTTTCAACGCTTAGCAATATTAGGTGAATGTACAAAGACCACTAATGTTGAACTGACTTAAAGGGATAAATGCTAGAGGACAATGTTACTAGTCATTTTTTCTTGTTAGACCCATAACTAACAACCTTTGTAGCTCACTTCATATATTTGCTAGACAGGTCATGTATTTGATCATGAGTTTCAACACTCTTCAGATAAGTTTCATGTTAAAACAGGTGATTCATCCTGTATCAAGCTTAAACCAAGTTACAAATCTATGATCTTGAAATTCTAAAATGCGTTTCACGTCAATTGTGGGTGTTATCACCATACTTTGGCAGCAAAAAAGAACGTCCAATGCTCTTTAACCATATAAAAACAATTCAATTTACTTGCTTTCTGTACTTTTTTTGATAGGTGATATGTACGAAATTGGAGCCAAAGCTGGGAAATACTACGCAGTGAATGTTCCTTTAAAAGAAGGCATTGATGATGACAGTAGGTGCAATTATTTTTTTCTCTTTGTATATGTATGTTGGCTGTCTCCCTCGTTATAAAATTCTGATTAGTGATTTTGTATGATTACCTAACTTGTTAGTAAGATGTTTGTTTGCTCACGCTCGGTGAACACCAATTTAAACATGTATTTGTAGAATTTTCCTTTAAGCTAATGTATCCTTGGGATTTTCCATAGTGAATGAGTATAAGTTTAGTTAACTAGAAATATAGTAATATGGGAAACGTAATCTTCATCAGTAAATAACTAAGTAGTTATGCACACTTTTTATAGCGGTGACAATCGATTTTCTATGAAACATTTAGTATTAAAATGAATGTAGTTTTTAATATAATTTATTTATATGACATAATTTTGCCGAGTCTGTATCTTCGTTAATTGTAAGAAGCGAGGGCTTTGTGATTAAAACACTCGGGTTTCAACCGGTTAGCTCTTAGGTTCGAACTTTCTATCACTAAATTCGGTTAGTGATAGAAAGGTAATATCACCATCAACCCTTGAACAAAACAGCAAATGAATTGCCATGTTTAAACAATCGCTTCGATCAGGGGATACAATTCATTAGCTAAAGCAAGTATTATAACATCGTGTTAACTGGAAATGACTAACAGAAAATGGTTTATTTCTGTTTGTTTATGTTAAGTTGACTACTATTACTAGTACTTGTGTAAAGATGTTGAAAATATTGTGTTACTTGTCGAAAATTACTCCGGTTTATTCAAAACGATTTATTTTTAAGATCATGAACCGATCAATATCAGACCACCATTAAAAACCTGGAAGCACTGGACGACCGTATCGTCCTAGTAGGAGACTCCTGTTGAGATACTCCCTGTGTCCCAAAACCGAAGCAGGTGGTTTTCTTAAGAGGCCACACCCCAAGCCTTTGACCTAGAAGTCTAATCCACGAGACAGTGGAGCAACGTTAAAAGATACAGTGCCATGGTAGCTAGTGACAGACAATAGGTTCATATGCTATTCGTTCCCCCGGGATCCAGGGTCCCATGTGTACCATTGGTTTGGAATCAGGGTTTTTCAACTCCCTAGGTGGGTCTTCCATATCCAGCAAGATGGTTAAAGAACTGAACGTTCTCTCTTCGTCTTCTCAATTCTGTCGAGGCACCCTCTCCTCGAGAAGGTAGTGAGTATAACTCCCCTGACAGTGGTTATATACTCGTGACGATGTGAGAGGATTTAGAGAAGAAGAACTGAGTCTCCTCAACCTCGGCCATGCCGGGGCATTTGATGGTGTACCATCAATCAGTTGACGATTTCACTAACAACTCAGCAATCTCCTCAACACTATACCGGTGATTTATTTTTTGTCAAATTTCAGTGTATTTCAGTGTTTTCCGAGCTGTTATAAATGACGTAGTTGCATTTTATCGACCAACAACTATTGTACTTCAATGTGGCGCTGATTCGTTAGGCTGTGATCGGTTAGGTGTATTCAATCTGTCTATTAGAGGTCACGGGTAAGTTTTGATTTTTTCCGATTCGGTTTGGATAAACTAGTCATTTTGATGTTTATAATACCATTTTTGTTTATTGGCTTTAGTGTGGCCGTGATTTCCGAAGAATTTGTGTTTCATCCCTCAGCCAACCGTGTATGCGATTAGATGAAAACATGGTATCAATGGAGAGATTATTTGATAAGTTTTGTTTTTAACTATGCTGAGTGGTTTGTGACGTGAAAACCGAACGTAGCCAAAAATCGATATCATTGGTGCACTATTCAATAATTCTTGTACACAATATCTCTCCATCGTTTTTTTAGATTCAACGTATAATGATAAAAAAAGCAATCTTTTCTTTGAAGCTAATGTTGGTTTTACTCATACGTTCTGTTCCAATATTATGTATGAAACACATTAGCTGAGAATGTGCTTGGATCCACGGAGTATTGGTGTTCTCTGTTAGTTATGAAACCAACTTAAGCTCGTGAACAGACTTTGTTCATTTCAATTTCATTAAATAATAAGTCAGCAACAATGAAGTAACCGACAAAACTATTCTCAATCGGATCATTAAAACTATTAAATATGATTTTACTCAAGTAGTATGTCCTTAATCGAATAGATCACACATTTTGGATTTCACTACTAGATGCTACTAAATATAACCAGTGTGCATATGGGCGATATCGAGACATACGTATGTAGAGTCCATCATAATCTCGGTAGTGATCGAAGACGAATGTATGAAGCGTTTATGTTGTCACACATATCAGGATAACTGCAGAGAATTCCATTGGTTATTATCTGCCTGCCAGATATAGGAACTCTAACCGATGTACATATGTGGTATGTTGCTTATGAATGCTTGACCACTAGTAACTTTTTCCAACCGACCACTAAGATGGAGTTCAGCCAACGAGTCCAGACAGTTCAATGGAGTCTTAACGTAATAAACATTGGGGTTGGGAAATATAGCTTCAAGTATATCATGTATTTGCTGTTAAGTGAACGAATTCCACCTAATCTACTTATTATATGCTGCGATATTTTCCGAAATGAAACAATAATAATAAGCTAGTTATATTGCTCGAATAGTTCAATGTTACTATACATTGATCCAGTGGAAAATTTGTTAGGTGAATTTGTGCGCGTTAATCCGTTATTCGAAGATCAGTTACTTGAACTATGAAGCTGTACTTTCACAGTATTAAAGAAAATAATTAACCTACACGGCGTTATTATTCCATTACGTTCTGTATGATCATTCCGAATGTGCCTGCTTCTCACCTTTGTTCCTCAGGAGATGTGTTCGAATGGTTAAAGAACTTGGTCTGCCATTATTGGTTGTTGGCGGTGGTGGTTATACTGTACGGAATGTAGCACGCTGTTGGGCATATGAAACAGCCGTCCTACTCGATCAAGAGAAAGAAATTTCCAATGAATTACCTTATTCCCCGTACATTGAATTCTTTTATCCTGATTATACATTACATCCAGACTTGACAACTAAGTTGGATAATGCGAACACACGGCAAGTAAGTTAATTCTGATTTGTAATTGATATCGTGGGCTGACTTTAAAATAATACCTCTTAAATTAAAGAAGCATTAGAAAACCATTAAAACCCAAAAAAGTACTGTAAAGTCATTTTGTACTAGCTCGGGACTCCTCAGAACTACACACTTACAGTCTCTACAGGGATCAGACCAAGAACCTTTAGGTTCAAATCAGAGCTGGGATCCAGTGATTTACATATTTAACTTTAGTCTATCCAAAGTATTACACGACCATGCACAGACACCAGCAATGTCCGTTTCATGTCTGATATGAAGGTTAGACGCTTGTTGCAAGGCCCAAAGGTTATGAGTACGATTCCTGTTGGGGTCATAAATATGCACTACTTAAGAGTCCCACACTAGGACGGGGAAGTCCTCCAGTACTTTCTGGTTCACACTAAGATGAAACAGTTGTCCAATAAGTTATCCTTAGTTCTTAATGATGTCGTAACTGATGTTAATCTGTAATGAATACCAGTTACAAATCAAACTAATCAGACCGACCTCGTAGCAATTGTTATACATTCTGAAGTAATTAAGATCTATCCCTATAAATGAGATTTTGAATTGAGGTTCAATTTACGGATACATATTACATTAATTTTGATAGAATATATTCTACATACTAAAGTGAAATCAATCAACTAATGTTTTCGTCAGGATAACTTTTCTTAAGACTCCAATATATAGTGGACAAATATCCCTATTAGCTTTCCGTGGATCCTCTTTATAATACACATATTTACTAGTCAGCAACTTCAATATATTAACAAAATTTACTTCCATGAAGTCATATTATGAGTATTTCAAATCGATTTTAACATAGTGTTGGACATGACTCATCATCATTGTTTTAGTCTTCAGTTTTATAAAGTTTACATCAAATTATTATTAATGAATTTCTTCGTTGTAGTATATTGAAGCGCTACGAATGACAGTTCATGATAATTTAAAACAACTTGTACATGCTCCAAGTGTTCAATTTACTGATGTACCGAATGATTATCTAGCGAACTTTTGTAATGATTCGAATGATGAACGGTAAGAATTTACATCCATATCTATTTACAAATATGTATAGCTTGTCCAATAAATGTACGAACTGGACTACTTAGGTAGTAAGCACAATAATTATAGGTCCCTAAGTCAGAATTCAACGGTGCATGTTTCCAACTCCATTCAAAATCTTAAATGTTAAAAAAATTCAATTCTCTATTTTTTTCACTTGTAAGTAAACTGATGATACGTAATAAAACGCTCAATAGTTATTTGGGTGAATAAATAAATGACAAGTGATGAATTCCATACAAATATTGGATGGATTTCGTTGAAGCGCGGTTTATTAACCGAGCTTATCAACTCTACTAAGTGATAGAATACCGCCTGAATATATAAGTTGAATTGACCCTAAACAACATACAAGACCTGGCATGAATATGCCCGTGTATCATCGACCCACGTTACCACATCTCATCAGTATGACAAGGGGAAAGAAAAAAAAGATGGCAGCACGGAGAAGTTGGTAAATAATCTTCAACGGGTAGCTAAGTTTGTGGTAATATAGTTCAAAAGAAATGAAGATTAGTAAATGAAAAGCATAGTGATATTTGATCAGGTAGTCGAGTTTAAGCATATCACGTATCTATGCTTACATGCCACCTCAAGGTTAAGTAGTAGGTGGGAAATTATGGGCGAGATACGCTATCGGAGTAAACTGATTATGCTCCTAGTCAAGACCTCACCCCACATATTTTTCTTCAGTTCAGAAGGATAGATGTATGTATACTAATTATTAGTATATGTATTCATACAATTTTGCCAAATTTTACTCATTGATCATTTCTCTCATTCACGTAACCGGCTTGAGCAAGCGTGTCGGAGGCTTGCCTGAACTGAACGTCGTGGATTGTAAAAATTTAAACTCAAGGTATAGCGAAAGCTAAAAAATTAGCAGCCGCACGTGACCGAGTAATGAACATTCTATATACAGCAATGTTATTTCAGTGTTCCATACCAGAGTTGATGAGTAAAAGTATAAAACATTCTTGAAAAATAGTTGCATAACTATGCGATCTATGAATCGTTTATCATCTCAAATTCGATGTTTTTTATTTATTTTACAGGGAAAAACCAAACGAACTGTTTGTTGAAGAGGAGCAAGACTCAACAGCTGCTTGATAACAATTAATTTTTCTCGTCAACAAATTTTATTTTCATTTTAATCTTCGTTATTCCTCTCTCTTTCATATATATGCAATTTCGTATTACAAGCACACCGTTCTCAAACAACGTCCCGCCCCAAAAACATTAACAACAGTAGGAAAGATCACTTTTCTGAAGATTTCAGTTCAATAAAAAAATATTCTTGTCTCAAGTGTGAAATATTATTGTTATGATTACCATTATTACACGTCATGGAGAAAACATCATTTCTCCGAAATACAAATTGCAAAATGAAAAAAAGAGAGAAATTGTGAAATCTACCAAAAAATCATGTATAAAATTTATTCTTTGTATCTTCCTAAAAATATATGTATGAAATGATGTTAATGGCAAATGTTGTATGTATGTATAATATCAATTATTGTTGTTCCAGCTTTTCTTTTTATTGTCTTTACTTCTATGTGTATTTACATCGAGATGTGTTAGAGAGGGAAGGAAACCATTAGGTAACTGTGCTTCCTATAATTAGTTATTTAGTATGTAATGGTAGCTATCTTCAATGTCATTATGGTCGATATAGTGGGTATCGGTCATGAATTAGTATGATGATAGTAATAATGAAACAGTGAACAGAATCTCGTTAAATTTAATTACATTTTTGATTTAGAATCGACCGGGAATTAAGAAAACACAACGAATAATTTTTTTCATAGAAAAAAATACAGAAGTGATAGTTACTAAGTAATATTTAAAGCTGATTTTTCCGAAGTTAGCATTTGTCCGACAGATCGTGCACGTGTATGCTGATTTAAATGAAGTTCACATTGTAGTCGGCTTACTTTTGTAGTAATTGGTTTCAGTCTTGGAGGTGGTCGTACATGAAATGCATAAATTGAAGAGGATGATCCGGTGACGTTTGGATGATTCTTATTGCCTGTTAAATTGCTCAATTCTGATTTTCGTCTTAACAGGATAAGTTTGTTAGCGTCTACTTTAAACCAGCGATCATCATCATTATCACCATTGTTCTCTAATGGCACACCCATAATCCATACAGGGCGTTCAGCATTCCATAACGCTGGTGGAATAGCGGGCAATGAAAAAATTGATGCATTTGTAATGATTGTTTGTCTACGATGTCTTTTTCCATTATTATCAACTTCCAGCCTAATATCACTGATGTTATTTATATCTTGTGTTAAAGAGAACTCAGAAAAGTCACGAACAGCTTCTTTGCTGAAACTTTTTAGTTTAGTTTTTTTCTGTGTTTTTGTCTAGAAAAACGAATTTAAACAAGATATAAAAATCAATGAAATTATTATCTTCCAAAAAAGATACATGGTGATAGGAAGTATAGTGTATAATTATAGTAACTATGGATTGTGGTACTAACGAGTGCAATAAAATGTTGATAAAACTATAAACCACTATTGAATAATGTTAATAAAGCGTATGTTGCACACGCTTATTTGCTGGCTTTTTATAGGATAAGGCTAAGCAAGATCTAATGATTGTCAAAACAAAATAGCATCAAACCATTAGATTATCGACTGTGTGCTATGTTGGCAGGTGCGGAGTTATTTATTCAAACACTATTAGACAGTCGTATTTAAGTAATGTGCTTTTAATAATTTTGGTCACCATGGCACAGGTATGTACATTCTTTATCATCCTTCAAAATCTCAAACATAATGTTTCCCAGTTTGTTCTTTGATTCTATTCAATTTTTAATGCTTAATTTTATTCTATTACTGGCAGTATGATTCCAAAATTTCTGGTTTTTATGTTGCTTTTTCTGCCAACCCAATAGTTCTAATAGTCAAGCGTTTGCCACGAGACTTGGGATTCTTAGGTTTGACCTCTGGCAGTCTTACGAGTTTGGATTTCTGAGGACGTTTCATACTAAGATCAGAGCACTTGTCTGTTGCTCTATGATTTTGTGGAGTGGTTAAGAAGTTTAACGTTCAGTTACTAGATCGCATTTTTGCGCTCAACCCCACCTTAGATTTGAACAACCAGGTAATATCAATAACCCTTGCATTCGGAGTGTGGCTCGAAGCCAAGTACATGAATTCGTATATCGTAAATGAGTTTCGAAAGAATTGTTTTCTGTCTCTATGATAATGTAAATTGACATTTCTTTTTGTCAGACTCTACGTTGTCAAGTAATTCAGCTGAAGGAAATATTACAAACATCACAGTAACGATGACTTCATACTATAATGTATCAGTCAGATTGTATTATGGTAGAAAAGTTAGTGAATATTTTATGCTCTATAGATTGTGTATTGAAGCTAATAATTCTCAAACATATTTACACAATTGATAAATGAATATTTCAAAATACAGAATACAATAACATTTTGATCGGAACAATGCCAATTTGAATGTTATCGTCGTTATTAATAAATGAGTTTTTCCCTTACAAATTGGTTGATAAGTAAATATTTGTAAGATGTTTATATTCTATTTAACAAAGCTGGATTTAAACTCGAATCAGTGAATGTCACTATTTACAGGACATATTTTCAAAAAATTTACAAGATCAACCCTGTAGGATACTTCCAAACAAATATCATCAATCGAACAGGATGATAGTTGTGCATTTATTGCGAATGATTAGAAGTGAATATGTAAAACGACTCAGTAGTCTAGGGGTCAGGCGTTCGCTAAGAGATCAAAGGTCTTTGGCTTAATCTTTGGTGAAGCCATGGAAGGGCAGTGTTGGAAAGTCCCATGTTGAAAAGAAACGGCTGCCCAGTGATTCCTGGTTTTCAGTGGTGGTTTAGCTAAGAGCAACTTGTGATCTAGACTGAAAATAAATTTATGGGAAGTGAAGACAAATCTACAATGTGCATAATTCCATTTTTACCTTCATTTGTTGATGATGATTTTTCTTATTTCTAACACTTGATTTTCTATGTATGCGACAAATAGTCCAACGATTTCTCATTCTGTTAACCAGCGATTGTACCGGATTAATTATCGAATGTAAAGGTCCTTTAGTGTGATGAGATATTGTAGAAATCGAAAGTTTTCTTGGTAAAGATTCTTCGCCATTCTCATCACAATTTTTATCATCATACAGTGTATCACATTTATTAATACTTCCATTATTGTGTTTAACACTACTTTTCTCATTTTCAATGTAAACAGGAAATACACTCCATTTGGAATAGATTCTCTGTAAATATTTCAATCCATTAACTTCAGTATTGGTACTATTAACCGCCACATCTCCATTAATGGAATTATTATTCAGAGTTTCTTCATCATTAGCAGTGAATAGTGTTGCACATGATAGAACATGATTTTGGGATTGTGTATTACTCATATTGATATTATTTTGTCGTTGAGAAATAACGGTAGTCTTATTATTTAATTCATACGGTGATGAACTACTGACCATCAATGCTTGATTTTCTAATGATATGATTGATGGCTCGGTGTGATTAATATCAGCGGCTTCACCATTTATGCTCCCAATATTATTATTGTTTATATTAGGAATATTGGTTGTAGGGATAGTGTTAGTATTCAAGTTAAATAGACTAGCTTGACCATTAAATGGTGTTACGTTAGTCATATAAGAGGTACAATTATTGTCGAATGTTGACATTTCAGAGTATGTGCTGAGCTTATGGCAACTTGTTATTGTCTTGTTTGTAATAAGGTGATATTTTTCGTTATTATTAATACTCTGTAAACCAGAGATTTTATTACTTTGGTTAGTATTTTCTAATTTTGAAAATGCTGGACCATCCAACGAGTAACCGGCAGGTGTTACAATTGATCGATTTATTTTTGCATGTTTAATTCTATCTGACCTTTTTCGAAATGAACAAGAAACCACAGTGTAGAAGGTGAATACGTGATACATAATTTAATAATATAGTATTAAAATAAGGAAAAATGTACTGAACAAGTTGTAAAGCAGTCTATGACCATTATACAGGAATAAATGGTGCGATATTTTCATTTCTTAATATGAAACTACAACGGGTTAGTAGATGAATAGTTATGCATAGAAAATACTCATATAAGATATATTTGGAGAAATCATCTTCATCCTAACAGTTTTTGGTAAATTCTCTTCTACAATTTTAATGAGTAAATTTAACTTTGGGACTTCGACGACTGATGGAATCTAATCACATTAAACTGTCAGATTGGTTTTCCTACATCGACGTATTCAAAATCGGTCAACGTCACGTCAGTTTAAACTCTTAGGTTACCCAATAGGCTGTAGACTTCAGCATCGCTGTCTACTTCGGTTCAGACAGCAGAGCAGTCCTAACAAGAAAATATTGTAATTTAGAGTACATGAACCTGAAATGAGTGTTATGGAGTTATAATAGCTGAATGCTGAATACAACCTAGAAGTTACGGAAGCAATTCCAACTAGTAGTTGTAGTTATTTATGTAATTACACGATTGTTTGATTTGAGTTGCTACAAGATCTTAGTAAAATAACAATGCGTAGTAAGTCGGTTTATAAGAATAAATAAGAGCGAATACCATCAAGATGACAAAGCTAGGCATCGATCAGTCATAAGTAGAACCTGCAACACATGTATATCGACTCAAGTTGTCACACCATATCAGCATGAGATGAAATTACGAAGTTGAAACTTAAGAAAGTAGTAGTAGTATAAGATGTAGTAAGAAAGATTACGCATAGAGTATGATTGGAGAAGAAAAAGTAAAGTTGCGGAATAAAATATAAAAAATAATTCTAGGTCATAGGATATAAGGGAAGACAAGGAATGAGTGGATTTACATCTTCAACCAGCGATCGTGCGAACTCCAATCGGATAGTTTGCACTTACCACCAACAATCAATAGCTTTATGGACTGATGCCCTTGTTGTTATTTGGTTGCCCCTAGCTTTAATCTTACCTATTCCTACACCAGGTACTATTGAACACCGATGTGTAATATAACGTCAACTGGAACTGTGAGTTTATGGGTGATGTTAATAATAAGACTTCACAAATTCAAATTGTTTACCAAAATGTTCTTCAAATAAAAATAAGATACATTCGCGCTTTCGCAATGATCTACATACGCTGATGTTATGCGAATATTTACACGTATAATAAGCGAAGTGATGTCCTACTTATATCTTTCGTACGATCAAGTTGTTCGAGCTTCTTTATAAGACCGAGCGTAATTCACTAATTTTCATTGATGCAAACAAAAGCTCGATTTGTATGGATCAAATTAGTTACGACATAAGTTATAAACCCGTATGTGAACGAATGAAAATCCTATCTCGTGTTATTAATATTGGTAACAGGAACTATTTAAACTGGTATTGAATTTTAACCATGTATTGTGACTTGTTTTCCATTTCGTAATCTAAGTATTTATTAAGTAAACGGAGTACCAATAACAACTTCACGTTTTCATTCAGTTCAAACTTTATTAAACTTCCAATTCAAAAGAATTAAGTGATTATGAAATGTAATGTGAAAGGAAAATTACCTTGTTCGACGAACAGCAACAAAATCTGATAATGATGTCGGTATATTTGAAGTGTTCTCTTTAATTTCCTGGATAGAAACCCGAGGAAGTAAATAAGACATAGTTGTATAGGGCTTTTTCTGATTATTAGTTGTGATACAGGTATCGTCGGAATAGGAATTTTGAGTAGCACTAAGAACACCAGTAAGAGTAGTTGTTCGAATATCATCTGTGTTCGTAGTAAAGTATAAAGCATTTTTGTTATCATGGGTATTACTACTACCACGAAAATAAAGTGCTTTACCGGATAAAATATTGGGGAATTTATCAACAAATAATATGTTTGGATACGAACCAGTTGAATAGTGATATTTTTCACCGATAGAGTTCTTCTCAACTTCACCACCTTCAACACTGCCAAAATCAAGGTTGGAACTTGTTTTGTGCACAACTCCGACCACTTCAAATTTCTCCAAATCTAGTGATCCAAGAGAAACAAATGTTTTTCTTGTTAAATCACCGTTTGTAGTGAACACTTCAGGCATGGACAATGAGCTTGGAGCAGAAAGCTATACAAGTATACAAAAGGAGTAAACATTACTTCGTAAATATATCGCTCGGTATCATGATAAAAAGCAGTCAAACACATTTCTTGAAGAGCCACTGTTAGTCTTTAGGTTCCGTGCGTGTCAGAACGCAGGTGATGATCGTTACTGGGACTCTACATAAGACATCATTTACGCACTCGATGTTAGTGTACCTGTTCTCAGAACTAAGGTGACATCGCTTTACATAGAATTTCCAAAAAATATCACTAGACACTGGATAGATGTAGTGGACACTTACGATCCTAATTATACAATCGTTTTATAGACTTGTAATTTCATATATGCGTATACGAGTATACAGCTTTGAAAAATAACTCATTTAAAAGGGTTCCTCCGATGAACTGATTTTTAATGATCTAGTTGTTATATTTGAACAGAATAATAGATTCATTGGTGAATTTAATACTCTATTCCCGTTTGAGTACTAAGTAATAATAATAGCAAAGACGGCACGAAATTGACTAGGGTGATCTTATGACTTTTTTCCTCTACTAAACTTTACAGTTCATCAGTACATACTTGAAAAGGTAAAATAGTGACTTTAACTTATAGTGACCTACTTTTATCAAGAGAACGCGAATGGTCTAATGGAAACAATTATTATTATAACGAATTGTACCAGGGATTGTTTTACCGTACCAAAATACATACATTCTTCCGTTGATTGTGACCTTGCACGAATTCGGTTACGCTCAGTAAACCCACTTGTAACCTGGCACCACGAGAGCGCCAACAAATACATCTCGACTACAGCCATCAACTGCCTTCTAATATTTGGTCTAAGGGGGATCTTATCGGTTAACTGGCACGTAGTCTTCCTGCAGTGGTGATCATAGTCAATCGCGACTCAATGCCACACTACAAACTAATACAATTATTTCTTTTCGATAGTTGTAACACATTATACCTCGTGCTACAAGTGTTGTGTAGTTTGATATGGCAGAAAACAAGATTCATTAATAATCCAAATTTACTAAAAACGTACATACCATGAAAGGCATAGTTTTTATGTGTACTTAGCTCTTGTGGCAACTGAAAATCAAAACGAGAGCCAAGATGTGAATCGGGCAACATCGAAAAACACCAGTCATAAATTAGGAAGTAGTGTGTCAGCAATATCCTATTTACTATCAAATATCCAATTTTTAGTTTTAATGCCGAAATGAAGTGAGTCCAGGGAGTACTTAAGTAGAATAAAAGAGACGTAAGAATTCCACTAGTTTTCAGTACTATTTTTCATCGATTTCCACAAATTTCCAGTTCCCAAAAATGACTAATTTAATGTAAGATATAGTCAGGTCCTCTGGTAAAGTATTAGCGATACAGTTGAGACTATAACTAACAACTAACACGTGGTATGTAATATTTATGCATCACATGATAAGTTAGAAACAGAAGACAAATTATTCCCAGTGGATTTAATAAAATTCCGACTATTTAGTATTACGAGTTTGTTCTCACTATCCTAATACTTTTACTCATCGTAATCGAAGTCACTTGGAATAGATTTTTATGGATTAGATGTATATTGGATTATTGGGTCATTAAAATGCATTAAGTTAACGTGAGATCACATTTAGAATTCCAGAAGGTCATCGCGTCTATTTTCAGATATAACTATAGGTTATTTCAGGTTGTCACAGGATAAAAATATAATTTTTATCCTATTGAGTACCTAACTAATTATTCCCTAAACAGTATAATATTTATACTTTTAAACTGAGCTCAAAATGGCTTTTTGGTAGTAATGCTTGGATCCACTAAAACCATGCTTATACATTATTATTTTAGAAGGACTAGTGTTATGATGGAAGATTTAAAGGTTTTATAGACTATTTCTCGATTGTTAAGGTGGAAGAAATAGAATCCTGTTCGATAGATGATATGCAGTGGTACAAAGTGGCTGCTCACGAGAGCGAACCATCGGTGTAAGCTTCTGGATAATTTTGTATGAAAGGCAGGATCACTAACAAGGATAGGATTTTCCCAAAGGAGAAATACTCTAACACGATACATTGACATGAAAATGAACATAGTCAATTTCTATAAACTATTGGACGAAATCAGCTTTGTAGGACACTCCTAACTCTTAAGTCTAACTCCAGCACGTCATATGAACATTTTATAAAATGCCTCTGAAGGGACAGTCTGGGAATATTTGGTAGTTTATTTATTTATTTGAACATATAAATATTGGTGGTAGTCTCTAAGAAAGTATGTTTCGAACTCATCATTAATACATTTGTATTCTAACACATGTTGTTTACTTCTGTAATCAAAATTAATAATGTTACGAGAAACAGTTTATGTAAAAGAAATTAACTATTCAGGATTCCTGATTGTGATATACAACAGAAAAAGTCTAAAAAGGTGTTGCTTATTCTATGGTTAAATACACATTTCGATGAATATTGCAGTCACTTGGGTAGACAATGGATTCCGTTTAATTTCCTTAAAAGCATAATGATCTTAATCCATTTTTGATGTACAGAACTAACCAGTAATTGTGTTAGAAGATAACGTTTACCACCTGGGATCTAATCATCATAACTAATGAAGTGAAACATTAGATATTTTCTTAAAAATAACCTCCAAAATTAGAATAACGTCAATAAAAATATAAAACTTGAAGGAAAAACGATGCACACATATTACCTGATAGTTTGTAATGAAACTTTCATTTTCAGGACATAATTCTCCATCAGAGTAGTGAACACCACTTTTAGACGTATTTATCCTTTTCTTTCGTTTCTTTTTATGAATAGACCGACATTGTGTACAGTACATATAGAAGACATTTACTGAAACAATCATAGAGCCAGTTATACATAGAACTGCATTAATTCTTAAAGCCAAATTGTTCAATTTAATCAAGTTTGGTATGAATCCCCATAATAATATACCGCAAGACCCACTGATAACACACAGCATACCAATAATGGTCCCAATTAAAAGGATTTTACTTATGTAAAGTCTGTTCTGCGGTGAACTGAATTCAGATGGTCTTGATGAACACATATGTTATGATGTAAAATAATAGTTGGGTTGATTATAAGTTGCGGTAAAATATCAGATGGGTAAAACTATATTGATTAAAAGAATGTCGGCTAGAATTAATTCTAACCAAAAATAAGGTCATTTTGTTTGTAGTCATGTATTATTGGAAAAACTATGTTTGAAAATGAATGTATTTCGTATTGATTCATATTATCTTATGTTACTTGCTCACCATGTTGACGAATCATCTTGATGTACATAAAGGCAGAAGCGATGAAAACGACTTATATCAGGTAAAAAGATGACTATTGAGCTGTGTGAAGTGTCGTCAAAAGTTTGCATAAGCGCAAGTTTCTTCTTCAATAATCACTCACCTTATGTCTAAAATAAGAAACAAGATCATCGAAACCAATCACAGTAAAATTATTACAAACTAGTCAACGACTTAAAAACGTCCTATACCGAATGCCTAGTTGGAATATATACAACCTTGCAGTAATTGTAATTGGCCTAACATTACTATTTATTTATTTAAACACATGAATATTGGTACAAGAGAGCGCCAATATATATGCGCCACACAAAACAATGAGAATTCGAAGAGAAGTAGAAAAAAAAACTAAGGAGCGCAAAAGAAAAAGAGAACAATGACGAAGAGATTGGAGTAAGGTAGTGTGGTAGTAACGAGGGAACGAAAAGGTACAATCAGAAGAAATCTTTCAGGTAAGGGAGACACAACCACTTTTTATGAAGAAAGTAAAAGAAGGTTACAGCAGGATCGCCACTGGCTTCTATTCTGAGCCATATCTGATAACGTCTCTAGCCACTGTGTAGCACCATCTCTCAGACCCCAACCAGGGAGTCGTGAAGGACCAACAGAAGCCAGTCCTTTGCAGCTTTCTTTCATGCCACGACACCATGTCATGCACTGACCACCTCTCCGCTTCTTCCAACCAGTCCCAGAGTCGGCAAATAATGCACGACGTGGAATTCTCTGGGACGACATTCGTAGAACATGTCCAAGCCACCGAAGTCGGTGTTTCAAGATGGTGACACCAATTGAATTATCATCTCTGTGCCCGAACACACGATGCCGAACCTCTGCCATACTGACATGGTGTTGCCACTGAATGTCAGCAATCCTTCGGAGACAACGATGATCGAACACAGAGAGTCGTCTAACGTCCTCAACTCGGAGAGACCAGGTTTCACAAGCATAGAGCAAAACTGCTCTCACCGACGCGTTGTAGATCCGACCTTTTACGGCCAGACTAACATCACGAAGGCGCCAAAGGTGGCCCAGATTGGCATAAGCCGCTCTGGCTTTCACTATTCGTGCATTGATCTCATCACTCACACCCCCACCAGCACTTATGCAGCTACCCAGATACACGAATTTCTCAACTACGTCTATCTGCTCACCATCCAGAGTGAGTACAGGATTAGAATCCTGCCAGTCTTGTAGAAGTACTTTGCACTTCGAAGGTGCAAAGCACATACCATACCTACGGCCTAACATAGTTGTACTTTTTATAGCTGCAGAGTGGAAGTATATCGACAATGGAGATAAAAAGAGATGGACGACAAAAAATAGTGAGAGAAAAATCACGGGGTAGAGTGCACACGCATAACATTAAACAAGAATCTTATTTTGTCGAACCTAGTGTACAACAATAGCACTGTGCAGTGTCATTCCTTTGTCAAAAAAACCCAAAGATGTTTACCAACATTGTTAGATTTGAGCGAATAATTGTAGTGATAGTGATAGGAAAGAACAGTAATAACAATGATTATAATGGCTCTATTCGACAGCGAGAACTTCGACGTGGTATAGGATTTTTAGCACGATTTGTGCAGTATTGCCAAAAAGTACTTCTTCAACATGCATTCGAATTGCAATTGTCTGAAATATATTTCATAAATATTTTAACAATTAGTATCCGGAACCTATATTTAACCACTGACGTCTTCCCTGAGTTAAACTGCTACAAATATATATGCTACCCACCATATATAGTGTTTGCATTTCAACATAACTGTTAGTCGTTTTGTCCAGAAGATGAGCAACAGTGACGAACGAGCCATGAACATAGATGTTTATGTACGAGTCCCCCAGCAATTGGCATGAGAAAAATTTAGTATTTTGCTTTGTTTGTAAAAATTATTCAGTTTAAATAAATCTAGAGCACGTAGGTTAGCTTCAATATTTATAGAATATGAAAAATAGGTAGCCCAAACATTTTGAACATGAAATAAAAAGTCGACAGCTGACACTTAGTCTGTATACTGAATTCAGTGTGACTACCACAGGTACACATGTTTGTAACAGACATCCAGAACAGAAAAATAAGTAGGGTCTGTATGGTTACTTCAAATAGTCATAGACATTAAACAGGAGTATAGAGAATAAAAAGGGCTAATTAACAGAAAGTCAAGGGAATCTGACATACACAATATCCTTACATTCGACTGAATCCAAACTAGCAAAAGTATATAATGACAAATTGCCTAAGTAACTTGAGCGTAGCAACACAACTCGTGCTAGCGGCTACTTATTCCAATTTCCAATATAGTTTCAAATGGTTTCGAATGATTCTGGACGGAATAGAAGTATTTGCTTAACAGGATTCCGTATCTAGTAGCAATGGATTACCAACGCCCCGAGGTAAGAACCTAGGTATAATAATGATGGAAGAGATAAAAGAATAATTAAATTATAGCTAGATACTGATCATGGTCCTTAAGAATATGTCAAATTTTCTCCTGAGGAAATCCTGGTCAATCACTTGGAATAAGTCAGCTGACAGTGAATTCCAACGTTTAACTATTCTTAAGGAATAGGAGTTATGTCTACAGTCCGTTCTGCTGTGTTGTTTCCAATTTCTGGATTCGCCCCTAATAATCGTGTTAAGACTGACCTTAAGTAGGTGTTTAAGGGGATGACGAGAAGTTTTCAGGATGTTGTAGGTTATTAGGTCACCTCTAAGACGCCTTTACTCTGATGAGTGAAGGTTCAGTAATTTGAGGCGCTCTTCATGAAACTTGAATTTGAGTCCCTGAACTGATTTGGTAGCTCGCCACTGGGTACCTTCCAGCGTGTCCTTGTACTTTTGGAGTGAGAGAGGAAACATTATATTTCTATTTTATGGACAGGGTCGAATAAAACTGCTGAAGATAAGCGGCAGGTTCTTCCGTCCAACTGGCCGAAATGCGCTTAAACGTTACCAGTGCATGGTTTCTTAGTAAGGTATTTTTGTTGTAGTCAGTATACAACTTCATATCATAGGGTATCATCACTCATAGACCTTTTTCACCATGGGATCCTCTTGTAGCGGTAAATAAATCCCCACTCTGAAGGGGAGTTACCTAGATTATATTCATGGTCATGTCTAAGCGCGGACTACTATGCACATTGAGGTGTTAGAAGTAAGTCTGTTGTCATCTGCCCAACTTTGAAACAGATTTAGATCGCCCTAAAGTGTAAGCTTATCCTATTGGCTGCAAACTTCTCTCCAGAGTTCCACATCGTGAGCAAAAAGTAAGAAGTCTGTGGAAGATCGTTTATATAAATTAAGAAAAAAAGAGATCCTAGTACTGAATCCTGGAGGGCATCATTAGGAAATTCCTTGGCCTGAGAGAAATTGAAGTAAACTCTAATCTTAAAAGGTCGTCTTTTCATACGAGAAGTAAATCAATCAGTTAACCGTAACTTGATACCTAGCCATTTGAGCTTATTGATGAGGTATATATGATGTGTAACGGAAAAAGAACGACGAAAATCCCTCCGCAACTTTTTTGTTGAACAGTACTGTCATTTATTTGTTTCTTCTCCCTCTCGTGTATTTTAACCTTTGTTCAGATCTCGTTTAACCACATCTTTTGTTCTTTAGTCTTCCTCCTATGAGCCTTTATCATGTGATTTTGATTAAAAATTTATCTTTTATTGCCCAATTTTCTATTGCATGTTGCCGGAGTATTGACAGTAGGGTCGTGTTTGACTAATCTCAAGGTCACGACATGGTTTATTGCGAAGGCGTTAACCTTTGACCGTCTGCTCGGGATGATTGCTGGAATCCCTGCAGGTAGATATTTGATCCCATCTTATTGAGGACATTTTTATTGATTCTCAGGTATCGATCGAACCCTTTGTATTAACTGTTTCTTTTTTTGTTTGGCGCGCTACTTTGTGATAGAGAAACTGTTGACTGTATAGTACAGGCTGTACCGTTTGGGGTATTTTGTATTTTTGATATAATTTGTTTTATTTCCTAAATTGGAACCTTTCAAATTGAGCACAGAGTTTGTGTTTTGATATAATTTAATGCGGGTATCTCAAAAACTCTTGGTACGCTATACAGAATAAATTTCGGTTCGTCAGTCCTGCGTTCAAACCGAATACTGGCAGTCCGGTCGTTACATGATGGGCCTCATCAAAAGCTTTTGAGAAATTACATTATAAAACAGTAGCCTTATTCTTGTGATCAAGCATAGTTGTCCATCTGTCCACAGCGGTCAGAAGGTCATTTATACAAGAGAAACCCTTTCCTGAAGCCATGCTGCTGTGTTGTAAAGACGTTTATAGATGGCAAATAGTCATGCAGATCGTTAAACATCAGAGACCCCATAATTTCTGAGGTTATTGAGAGAAGTGCTATCGACCTGTAGCCTGACGGTCCGCTTCGTTGACCTCCTTTGAAAATCATTATAATGTGAGCCAACTTCCAGTTTTCTGGTGATGTGCCTCGGCTTGGTAATTGTGTTGCCTGGATTGAAACGGCTTCCCATAATATAGCGGAATAGGCCATACCCTGACAGGTGAAATGTACTTGTGTCGGAAACCGCAGCACCTAAACAAGAACACTTCTCATTAACCGAGTATGGTCCATTCTACTATACTGAGGAAAGCGGATTCAATTTTGCAACATTACTCAGCGTGATGTTCTCACATTCGCTAAGCCAAGGCACAATATCCAAAATCTTTGTTACTAGCTTGTATAAACCTACTTTCTTCTTGTTGTTTTGCTACGGTTTCGGTACAGTACTTGGTCGTGTCGAATGTGTGGTAGTCTAGCCCTAATTCTATCTTCTTTAGTAATTATTTTTGGATTTGCATGTCATGTAGTTGAATGAGTCCAATTATCCAAGGGTAGTGGGATTTCTAAGTACCAGCATCTATCACATTATCAGAGAGGAAGTTGATTGGTTACAATTTGGAGATGATAAAGAGATAATTCAAGTGCTAAGAAATGATTGTCTCAGGAACAAGTAGATAATTGTATCAATTGGTAATATGTAATAGACGGAATCGAAAGAATAAGAGGGGAAACGGAGATGATGATAAGAGAGATTGGAAGTGTTTACTGATTGCGGCAACGATAACTGTGATAAGTAATCAGACATGAATCAAACACAGCTTACCCAAAAGGAGGATGGTAATCCATGAGTGTGCTTGTGTCTGTGAAATCTCCTCTTAAAGCTATCCATTGAGGGCTCCTTGGTCACCTCGGCTAGCATAGCATCTCAAATGGGAGCAACGCGCAGTGAGAGAGTGTGAGAGCGTACCTGGGTGTTGGCTTTTTGATTTGCAGTCTTTCGAGGGTGGCCTCAAAGAGCGTGATGACAAAGTTCTGGCAATATGCTCGTGAGATTTGTATATTTGATGTGCTGTATGCCATCACCAGATCATCCCTTATTCTACTATAGCTCGGTGAGGATAATCTCAGATGCTGAAGTCTATCCACGTAAGATTTAGGATTAAGCCCTATCACTCACTTGGTTACTCGTTTCGGTGTGTGGTTGGTGAAATTTATATCCGTTTTGAAAAGAGAAGGCACAACAACGTTGTGGACTTCAAGATGAGGCTATGTGTGAGTTTTGAACAGTGTTAGGAACAACTCTGAATTGGTTGCTCCAAGCTGTCTACACATGAAGTGAAGAGTTTCGTTTGCCTTGGCTAGATCTTCCGAGTAATCTTGAACTGGTATATAGTCTGTTTGTGGTTAAAAGCCCGAGATCAATCTCTGGAGAGATAATCGTAGGTGAATTCCTATGGGGAGTTTAAGTACTTTGTGTCAAACGAGGCTGAATGTTCAGGACATGAAATTTCAACAATTCAAGTTTTAACCCGTTGTCTACTGTCCATTCCTCGATTGTTATAAGGTTCTTCTCGAGGTCAAATGAATCCTTTTCATGTTTTATGAACCTTCAGACTATCTCATTATTTGCATGCTGTTGTGCCACCGGCGCAATTATATCTAAAAGGTCATCAACAAGGATCAGGAACATAAGTGAATATAAGATTATTTCCTGTGAAGCTCCTTATGATGAGACCCTGCAGCACTCTATTTACCTTGGCACAAAACATCCTGTTGTCTAGGTAGTTACGGAGCCAGAATAAAAATGGACTAGTTTATCCCATCTCTTCAAACTTTGCTATGAGAAGTACATGAAGTATTGTGTCAAAGGCTTATGCGAAACCAAGGAACATTACATGAACCGGCATTTTATGGTCACAGCAGATCGTTCAAATATCGCATGCTGAATTACGGATTATGATTGAAAAAACCTTGTTATAATTCTTCGTCTGTTGCGTCCTTATCTTCTTGCATGAACCAGACACTTGATATAGTTTTTCTGTAATGGGCTTCCTTTACCTGATCTGAATGTTATTGTAGCGAAATCGCCCTAGGTGGCATTCATAATACTTCGCTTCATGGTTTCTCATTGTTTATCGACACGTGGAGGGAAGTTCCTCACGTAGCTATATTATTCACTTCTATGAAATGGAATGCGACGTGCCTGATAATACAACAGTGTGTTCGATCGAATATGTAGTTGAATCTGCTGCCCAGGGGTGCTTGAACATAAGTAATTTGGAAAATGATTTGATTATACGCGTGTAGACTTCCCTGCCGTTGTTGCTTCCCACAATTGTCTTAACGTGTGTTAGACCCTATCCTCAAGTATTCTAGTGCTTTGATTACCGCTCTAAGTTGTTTGTCGAACAGCCTTTTTGAAAGTCATCCTCAGTACTGTGATGATTCAGTGATTGTTGAATGAAGATCGTGAATATGAGTAATTATTCATACTATAGACATCCCAACGTCCAAATAAATCAGGCAAGCTGTTCTCTGTTCTATTTTGCGTGTAAGGAAGCTGCATATTCCTTCTATTAGCATTTATTGACTTCATCTTAAAACAAGACAACCCAACTCTAGTAGATTTTCAAGCCCTGTATGAGTAGGTGTTGTGTCCTCAAAGTTCCCTAACCACGAGTCTATTCTCTCTTCTGAGCTACCTATGTTATGCTGACAGAATCATACTCTATGTTCCCATATCAAAGTCATTGATTTCTTACTTAAGCAACACAATTTAATGTATGTGATGTCAAATTCTGACATACTGCAATACTCCTCTCACTACTGTTCATCAAAGTATCTTTGACTTCCAATAGCCAGTGACTTTGTACTTGACTACTGGAAAAAGTAAGGCTGATCAACCTGAAGTCTGTATTTTTCGCCTCATCCCTCGATCTAACAACTCTTTTATCATCTGAATTGTTCTTATTGCTAAGTACTCGTTTGTCTTTTCCTCATCTCTTAATTCTAATAATCTGGGGAATAGAACCTTCTATGTGTGAGCATTGCAGATATTTGGCGTTGATAGTGATGGTGATCCCCAGTTTTTCTAGGTTTAACCGATGATTGCTACAGCAGGCAGTGTCAGAAGGAAAGGATGTGCCAGATGAGCATCTCGTAATGACAAAACACTCAAGGACATTTGATCCATCATGATTCACATTGTGTGGGTGGCAATAAGCTCATTAACTGGAACGTTAGTCACTGAAATATCAACCAAGCATCAAATCGAGACTTTCTAACGGAATGCAGCCTAGGAATCTTGTTGACAGAAAACAATGACGCTAAAAATACACAACTTAGGACTGCGTCACACCTCACTTCTTTCAACAATGGATAACTTTACTGACTTATTAGATGTTCTGAACAATTCGAACGATTTTTGCCATCTTGAGGTGGAATAGTCATTATATGTGATGTACTGAACAGTTCAGGTCACCCCACTAAAGCAATTCTACATGGAGCTCAGAATTTTGCCTTGTTATGGTACACTGACAACCAATAGATCTCACAACGGATATCGAGCATATATTCCATGAATCTGTTGTTGCATTTCAAGGTCGAAATCCACCCCGATACTTATAGCTTCTAGAGGGAGACTTAGTTTTTCTGGACCAGGAGCATATAAGTGAAGGTTCGACTGGTTGGAACAGTCTCTAGATTCCAGGTGTGATACACTGAAGATTGGAGAACAGGTCTTCGTCGCTGAATTGCTGGAGTGCTAATGATCTAAAAGAAACCAGATCGATCTAT
Source organism: Schistosoma haematobium (assembly GCF_000699445.3). Classification (NCBI taxonomy): domain Eukaryota; kingdom Metazoa; phylum Platyhelminthes; class Trematoda; order Strigeidida; family Schistosomatidae; genus Schistosoma; species Schistosoma haematobium. The sequence continues at coordinate 15,012,470 of NC_067200.1, forward strand.
TCGTTATTAGAAGAGATTCTTAGTTTGATTTGATTTGACCAAACCAAATGAATTAATGTCCATGTCAAACTATTATATATGTAGCTTGGGAACAAGGAAGTGATTATCACTTGTGACGTGGAATGTATGCCACAAGTTAGACTGGATATATTTTGAGCTAGAATGAAGATTAGGAAGCAAAATATCGTAACATCTATTATAAAACGAATATGTTAAACAGCATATTCACGATCCACTTTATTGCTTAAACAGAACCACATAGTTTAAAAAATTTAAAGTTTGTGTTAAAGATTGTTTAACACTTTGTCAGCTCAGTAAAGTTTTATTGGGAATTGAAAGTCGTACTATGCAAACTGCTTTGTAAGGTCATTAGTATACCGTTTTGTCTGAATTGTCCGCGCTCTATTTCACGTAGATCATGAGCTATCACTCGTGATGGGTCTTGAGGAAAGCAAAATTGGTCAAACAAGCAAAGCTAACTGTAACACACCAAATTTGTGTTTCTTTGCGCCTGTTTCACCTGGAAGAATAATTCACCAATGCACTCTGGAGTTATGGAAAAAATCTCACCGGGGTAACGTGATATATATTTTACTCATAAGGCATGTTTAGAACTTTTCAACTTCTCAGACAAGGTGATGGTGTGTACCTATCAACTGCCTCATGATTGCACATCGGCATTTTGTCTAACTAGGCAAAATATTGTGAATTTTCGAAAATCGTGTTCTGTTTTCTCACTGAGAAAGCGAAGAGAATATACAAAAATGGCTGAACATTTCGAGTATAATCACATACCTGCTCATTTATCTTCCATTCAGGTACTTGAATTTTAGTTAAGAACTACTTTTAGAATTTACACTTCAAATCGGTGTTAGACATTCACAGTGGATTGGCAGTTGTTCATTTGGCACGAGATATGATAACTCAGTTTGCATTAGTTGACTTAAGGATTAATAAATTCCTTGGTTCTTTTGGTCGGCAAACGGTTCTCTTTAGTCCTGAATCAACCATAGGAAAAATATCACCCGATGGAACTTATTGTCTAATTAGACTCCCTTGGTCGAGAAATAGGAGAGTTTATATACTCAAGGTATGTAATCAGTTACACTTCTTAGTGTTTAGTACCTTGATTGTAGAAGATTTGTGCTGCAGTTATTTTCACGTTATATTCTACGGACAGTTCTAATGGCTTTTCATTTTTGTATGTCAGTATTTTCTTTACATATTTTGACAAATATATGTGTATATTCTTGATGAGGGGTGAGGATTTATTTAAATCAATATTTTCAAGTGGAGTAACTGTCACCTAAAACTCAGGCTCCAGAGAAATGATATCGTATTATGTTGAATTTAAAAATAATTGAAGCTTGACGGTTGATTGTCCTTATGCTACTCATACATATAGACGTATAGTCAAGGTTTAAACAGCTTACTAATAATACTATCTGTTAACTGCATAAACTCGAAACTTGCAAACACTCACGATCGTATAGGATGCTTGGTGAATATTTAAGTGCCAATCAAAAAATAAACGGATTCTTCTGATTAACCTAAGTTTGTCTTCTATCTGGCAATATTACCATAAACATGGATACTTTCTAGTGCTTTGATTACTAGTTTTGCTATGATGACTACTACATGCGTATGTTTAAACTAAAGTTGTTTTCGGGACACTACTTAGTTTAAGAACGTAAAAGTTTAAATTTAAAATTTCACAGTTATCCATATTACCCTCCGTTTGTTTCATTACAATATTCACTTCTGTATACTATTTAATACTTAGAACATTCATCCTACTATTGTCACCCGAATCTGTTATTTATTAGGGAATGTAGAATAGTTGCATAGCTGACGAATGACATGCATAGTGATGTAAATAGTCTCTTAGTAATCAAGAAACGATCAGTTACTGGTCAGTCAAACTCAAAAATAGAAAACTAAAAGTTAAATGGAACGTTAGGAACGGTAATGTTTTACAATTCTAACTATGTTAACACATCTTAAGCACTCTTGGAATGTTATTGTCTTACATGTCTAACATGGCTTTTACAGGTGTGGTCTATACATGTAACAATGATCACTTATAGTTTCTGCGTGCTAATCTTTTTAATTTTTTGACTAAGTAACAAATCATGTGTACACGCTTAGGATTTGGAACAGATGGTACTATAAAAGATTAAGATAATTCATCCCTTCAAAATCATTTCGAGGTAGTAGAAAAACATTTATCCATGCTTAAAACAAACATCCAATGACGGTTTTTGATTGCCTTCTCAATGGAGACTTTTATAATGGAATTCTATTTGGAAATTTCACCTTTGTAGGTGACTTAAGTGCTAAATGAATGGTTTACACATAGTGACACTCATCTATTCAGATGTGTAACTATTGTTTATCATTCTTCCTTGTATTTGTTTTCAAAAAACGTGGGAATCATTATTTTTCATGATTCGTCATTCACCGTTTACTTACCGAAGCATAATAGCTGGTAAGTCCCGTTTATTCCAACATATTTTTAAGTTTCATTTAATAATTACCGTTCTGTCAAGTAGTTTCTGAAATAAATATAAAATGCCCAACTCTTTAAAATAAGAAGATTATGATTAGGTGTGGGTTTAGTAGCTGATTTAATGACACTGGTATTTGAGTTCTGTTTAAATATTGGGAGGAACTTATATTAAGTGCAACATATATTCATGGTTTAGCTGTTTTATAGTAAAGTAACTCAGTTGTGCTCCATTTTTTTCTTTTCAGAGTTTAGGCTGTTAAAGTTTTCGTACAAGTCAAGTCAGCCACTGTTCTCTTTTTATAGTAATTTAAGAATGAACTATTTATTAAGACTTATATAAAGTTTATCTCTGGTATCACCTTATGTTAATACGTTGGGTCTCATGAAGTTTAAGAAGAATTTCATGTTAGAAGAGCTGTTTGCTATCTGCAATTGTTTTATAAATATCGGCTTTATTTCATGTAGTTTGAGAATGCGCTAAAAAATTCAGCTGTTCACATAAAACTAAATCAAAATAAAAGGTTTTTTATATGGTTTATTAGTAAAATATTCATCTGGTATTATGCGTTTGTTAAAAGTTTGGTTTTTAGCTTAAAGGTATTTTAAGACTTTTGAATTTCTAAGATGATTTTCATTGTTTTCACCCAATTATTTTCTTTTAAAACACATGAGACACTACAGTATAAAAAACTGGTTGGCTTTGTAAATATTTTGATGAGAAAAACTGAAGAGTTTCGTCGTATTATAACACAGTTTGTGCTCTGTATTTAGATGATTATCATTATTTACTAACGATGGAATAAATCATAAGTAATAATTTAATAGTTTTATATGAAAAAGATGAGATCAAATGATTCACTCAGACAGATGAATTATATCTACACAGAGAACAAAGATTAGTAAACACTAATTTTAAGCATAGTCTTTATTAAGAATTGTAAACCGGTTTATGAAGTAAACATGAGATGGTTGAATGATACATTACGTTGAACGTCTGCTTGACTCAGCGTGCAAATGTTATCTAAAAACAGCCTTTTTTTCGTACAAATAGGTATTTGGTACTTGTTTGGAAGACACTTTTCACTTTCAATGCTCTATTTCATCTGTTGATTTATCCTCCCTGTGTTGTCTCATGAAAATTTGGGTCTTTATACATTTTTAAATGTTAAATGTCATCCACATTCTCTCTGAGTAATCTAACTTAATTAGCTGAAATTCGTTGTAATGTGAAAATAATAATACTATGATTATTTACTTTGTTTTTGATGTATTTTTTCATTGTCGTTCCAGCTGTACAACTTACGAAATAGTGAACTTATTTCTGAACTTCCATTAGCTAATTCTTCTAATTACGATGAAGTGCCATTAAACAGTTTCCGTCTGCCATTAGGCCCATATCAGGAAAATAATAGAGAGTCAAATATTCGGCCGTCGTACGATATTTTATCAACATCCAACTCAGTAACTGCAAACTTTAGAGGGAATGTACAAAATGAGAATCAACTTCAACTAGGTCCAGCTCGTTCTTCTCAGGTGTTGTTTGCTTTTGATCCACGATTTGTAAATTCACGCATAGCAATAACTAACGTGGACTTTCCACATGGACCAAACTCTCACAAAGTGTCTTCCAACTGGGTCCCAGGAATACAGGCTACTATAAGTTTGGTAAAACTTCCAACATGGGAGTGTTTAACATCAACTAACAAACTTTGTTCTTGGTCTCCTTCAAATCGTCACGGTTCACCTTTTATAAACAATGCTACGTGTAGAGAACCGACAAGACGAAGACGATCATCAGATGCTAACCATGTAGGTGGTTTACCCAGTCCGAACTCATTCAGTCATGTTTTTCCACATATTATGAGCATATTTTATTCAAGAGATGGCTATTTTTTATTTACAATCACCACAGAGTCTCGAACCTGTCGATGTTCTGCCATTGGTAATATTAACCATTCTGTGAATTCTTTATTACCAGATGTATCTGGTTACTCAGATGATATTTGCAACCCCTTAAGTTCAGGCCGACCAACAAACAACGGAACTGAAAGTGGTCGAACTCAGCAAAAGAACTTGGTTTCAACACAGTGTATTGAATCAAATACACGTTACAATCCAAAAAATAATAGTACATCCCCAATGTTGGCTCCCACACTGCCTGGTTGCACCACTTTGTGGCTTACTATTTTCAATTCTGATACATTAGAAAGGTTAAGAATTTTGAGATTTGATCGATCAGTATGCCCAATTCACACATGTCCTACCAATTACCTACCCGTAATGAGCCGTTGTGGATCAAGGATAGCTTTAATTACACGACAAGCAGTGGGATATTATAATAGTACTAGTAATCAGAACGCCAGTAATAATTCACGTGAATACCTGTTTTCCAGCTGTAAGACGCTTCCTGTATCTTTAAGGCACTCCGTTCCATTTATAAGTGTAGAAGGCTGTTCTAATTCACAATGCGTGATTAACAAAAGTGCTAGTCAAGAAACCAGCAAAGAAAATTCTATAAAACGCGTAAGTCAACTATTATTGTTTCGTTACTATTGTTGTTATTTTCACATTTTCACTAAGAAGTAGATACATTTATCATCTGAATCTTACAACTGCAGTATCCTATGCGAAGTGTAACTACTTTGTAGTGACATAAGATCTATGTGTAAAATGATTTCTTCGTATTTCTAAAGTATAATTTTTAAAAACTGTTTGCAATTATCTGTCTACTTTATTAGTCCATACTTTAAGCCCAAAAATTTTCTATAGTGGTTGATTTTTATTAATTTGCTTGAATATTAGTTTATTTTTAGTCTAGTATTGCAATGAATTGTAAAATATCTAGACTCATCTGTAAACAGTTTTAAATTTCTTGAATGACCCATAACGGACTTTCTACCTGCGTTATTTGTTGTATAATTGAACTAGTTTTCATGTAAAAACATACTGTGGTAAGCATCTTCCACACCGGTATATCTTGTTCTTCTGTACACCCAGGTAGAAGTGATCAGCCCTAACACTAGTTCATCCACATAGAGAGTTCCTACTTAGGCCTCAGGTAATACTCATGATTAGTGACTGTAGATGATGAATGACATAACTCATAAGTAATGACAGGGAGAAAGTAGCACGCGTGCCCTATCTTCTTGGGTTTTTATTCTTTCATCTCATTTATTTTTTTCGGATTATATGTATGATTAAATTTAATTCATACCATCCTCATTTATCGTTATTCTGTGTTCCATTGCGCAACTACATAATTACTTAGTTTTAGCCTGACAGTCTTTTACTCTTAGCATGATCGGAGTTCTAGAATAGTTGTAACATTTTACTCGTCCTTTTCAACTCTATTAGAATATTTACTGTACCATACTGATATGTTATTACATCAAATTCCAACCAACTTAACTTCTATAAATATGATAGACCTTATTTAAAATTTTAATTTCAGGTTGTAAGTTAAATAGGAAGCGAAATGAAGTAAAATGAGTTCGTGTTATTCCACTGCTCAAATTTGTGCTTTTATTCTTCTTAAATTGATTAAAAAAGACTGTATGAAACATTCTTGGTGGTTTCTTGTAGTTGTTAACTTGATAAACATATCCACAATAAATTAGATTTTATTTACGTGATTTCCAAGAATAAAATTAAACTACATTTGTTTATTGAGCATTATTGTTATCTTTGCTAGTTGTAGTATTGCAGAATAATTCAGTATGAAAGAATAAAGTTTGTTTCTAATAATTGGTATTGATTTAATTAGAGAATGAATTATTCTGGATTGAAACTTATAGTTGAGAGGTAGATAACTGACTGACTTCTACTTTAACTGTTCTCGGTTATTCTGTCTAGGGAAATATTACTTTGTTGGGCTATTTTACACCCCCAGGGAACAAGTTAGTAACTACTTATTTTGTTACTTTTTAAGTTTCAATATTCCTTTCCTCTCCATCCTTTTTTGTCTACCATGACCAAATTGAGCTGTTTTCTTCTGTCCTTGAGTCTTTCAGTGTGTTAAATCTTTACCCTTTCTCCGATGTATTTGTAAGCTCATTTATACACATGTATTATTTGCTTAAACCAATCTTCTTTGATCTCTATCGATAAATCTTGCTTGAAGGATTTTCTTTTGCAGTAATTGGGGCTAGAACGGAAAGCAGTTGTGGTATCGAGGTATTAACATGCATATAAAAGTTATTGTCGTATTTTCAAGACATTATATTTAAAGTTTTTTTTACATAACTACTTTAATACTCCCATAGAAACCCGTCTTTTTGTGTTATTTTAGACTGAATTCAAGAAGCAACAACCGTTTATATCTCCAACCTGTTTGTTTATTCAACCAAGAAACCTTAATTTGAGTCATCATCTATCTACATCATTACCATCTCCATTGTCAAAAGTTCGCTTGTCTTCCGGAAGTTCACCATTTCGACAAATGACTGGTTGTTCAAGTTTAGAGTTAAGTGTTTCTTCCTATCGTCCAATGGCTGTTTCCTTTGAATCTTCTTTTATTGGAACTCAGTGTAATTCCTCAAGTAGTTGTACTGCCACAGTATCCACACGTACCAGTAATAGTAGTGGTGTTGTTGTTACTTCTGCTGGTACTTCAGTGGTAAATTCAACGGTACAAATTGATGTGCTTCTGGTTTATCAACTACCTCCGCCACCAAAACTACAGGCATTAGTGAGACAACGAATTCGTCAAGTAAGGAAATACTTCAGATATTTTTTGTTATGTTTAGTTCACTATATCCGTTTGAGTTCGAACACAAATTACCCTGCATATTATAACCATACTTAGTACCCTGTCGAGTGAATATTTATCATATGAAGTGGATATATAGGAAAATGCTTATTTAGCTTTTAATAGTTTTTAAGTGAATAAACGAACTGACTATAATTCCTAATGCGAAATGCTGGTGTATGACTGATCTACCTTAACGTCTAGACTAATATTTGGGATTAAAATAATTGGAAGTCTTAATCATTCTACTTATCTTGTAAGGACCTCATTAACTTTAGTGAGCTGAGGTCTCATGAAATGTCGACACGGATTTGGAAAGGTCATCAATATGGGTCACTGTAATGTAGGCGAGATATCCATCCACCAACGAAGGGGTCAGTATACTGCACAGTTGTCTGCTTTGTTTTAATTTATGTCAGAAACATGATCTTTAAATATAAAGGGCATTCATGAGCTATTATCATTTGATCATTATTGTCTTTGAGTCATTACGCGCGTATATTAGAGTCCAGTGAGGAATGTTGCAATTAGATTCAGGGTATTTGGCAAAGATATTAAATCAGTTGGTAATAATGCTAATCTTCATCGGCTGAAGTGATCGAGATATGTATGCCAAGTCAGTGCCTACCTTGACTCGGAATATTGGAGTAAGAGTAGGGAATTGAAAGCTAAGGTCAACCAAACCAACACGTTTAGTTATATTGTGAATGCTATGTTGGTAGGTACAGAATTGCTCCTTGAGGTCCTCGCAATAAATGTGACTAGTGGTTGGAGACGTTGGGGTTGAGGTACCGAGAATCAAAGTAACATTTGTAAGTAAATTCTCCAATTACATCCCATGGGGGATATCCAACTTCAAAATCGATGCGTAACAATTATGTATAAGGTATTGATAAATGATAATTAAAGTTCCATGATAAATTGAGTGTTTTTTTGTTGTTGATTTATTAGATATAAATTTATGAAGAGAATGGATTAATGCAAATCTGTCTGTCATGATATATTTTATAGTAGTAGTTGTAAATGAGAATCGTTGCTATCTCTTTATTAAACATGGACTCGTATATTCAATTTTAAATTACACTTTTAGCAGCGGTCAACAATACTACCTAAATGCTGAAACTGAATTAGTTGAGCAGAGGTTCAAAATTACACTGTTTAATAGAGTTAAAAAGCACTAGGAATTTGCTTAGACAACAGGATCCATGGCGTCAATACATCTGTTTTCAATTGTTAACAGTTATGATTTACTGACATTAATTTTACATTTCACTTTTCATTTCAATTTTTTGGTCTAATATGTGATACTATTCGTAGAGCTTAGTGTTTTTTGAGGCATCAGTTTTCCAACTCGTTGGAAGCAAGTTTTAGCCTCGCTTCACATGCTTCAATGTGAGCAGTCAGATAGTTACACTAACTTCGTATGCACAAACATTTACTTGTTATGTAAACGGTGACGAAAAATGTTAACTAATTCCCAATGAATTTTCATCTGATGAATCGGTTCATGAATATTACTTTCCTGTCAGTTTATTGGACTTTTGTGCAGCCGAGAGTTTCATTGCTTTCAGTTTCAATCATGATATATTGGTGTGCATGTGAATGTAGTATTTCTTTTATTTTTTTTAGCTCTGCAAAGATGAATACCTTGAACAGTTAGATCTTCCACGTAGAATTATTAGCTATTTACAATTTGAACCATCGTACAATTGTGCTGGCTCATGTATTTCTCGATCGAACAGTTCTACCAGAACAGTACGAAGTGATAGTTTTGACCTGTGATACAGATTTATGCGCATATATTTATATTTATGTATCTAATTTATTTCTTACTATTTTGTTCAGTATTTTTATTTATAAGTAACATTTAATTCCTAATTGTCATCTTTAATTTACTGACATTTGACAGCCTTTGATCTTTATTGTTAAAACTCTCATTCTATGTATATTGTGAACTATGTGTTGATATTTACAGATTGACAATTTATATCCTGCAATTTTAATAGGTGAAATTTATTAAATTCCAGTATTGATTTTCGTAATTTGACTTATCCAATTTCTTGATATTCATATTTATCCTTAGCATTTATCAATGAAAAAGGTACACGGTTTTTGTAGGATTGATTTTTCCATCAATAAATGGATGGTGCTCTGAACTTATTAAGAATACAACAAGAGAGTAAAAATTGTATTATTATTATTATTTATATGACTTGAAAGAAAGGATCTTTAGTGTTTTATACTAAGCTCCACGAAACAATAAACTAAAGTTTTTCATAAAGAATTTGTAATTTAACAGTTTGACATAATATAATTATTGGTTCTTCATATATATTCATCTGTATGTATGCAACACAATGATACTGTGCTACATCTTGTCATATAATTCTTTAGTATGATTTCGTCACATTTTTGTGCTTTCCTTGTTGATCTAAACAAAAGCTTATGTTATGCAATAGCTTTGAAGAACTTCAGCAAAACAATCTGATGTATATCTATCTATTTACATATATATATATCTCTCTCTCCATATATATGTCAGGTTTACTTATTTATTTATCTCTTTTAACTGGCTAAATCTTATTATTCGTTTTTTCTTTCTTATCATTTCATACTAGGCATTGTTCTCTTATTTATACTAAACATAATCAATTTCTCATAATGGTAACAATTAATTTATTACCTTTCTTTTTATGGTTAAATATTTGCTGCAATTATTGTATAAACATTGGTGTAACTGGTGATGTTCATCTTTCTTGATTCCCTCTCTGTCTCTATTTTTCTTGGCTTTTTCATTTGATGATGATTCCTTTGTTTGACACACACACACATACAACAAAAAAGCAAAACTGAATCTACATTTCATCTAAATGTACAGATATATACAAATGTCAAATTAATGATTTCCTTTTCATTTATTTTTCTATTATTTCATATTTATGAACTTTAACATTAATTTTTTTAAAATTATTACTATTATTATTATTATTATTATTATTATTATTATTATTATTATTATTACATAATCATTATTCTTTCTATAAACTAGACTATATTAGGTTAATATATGTATGTAAATTCATTGAATATAATAAAATTAAATTATGCTTTTTATGGTTATCAAATAAAATGAATTCATGTAGAACATTCAGTTTTTGTTAGATTTTAGTTTAATTTAATCAGAGATAAATACATTATGTATTATGGGTATAAGTATATGGAGTAATGTGTCTATAAGAGAATTTTGAAGAGAGAACAGTTAGAGAGAAGCATGAGCTAACAATTCAAGAGATTAGTAACAATTAATATTATTACAAGCGTGTTAAGCGAATCTACAATTCAATAGAATAAGATTTTCAATGCATTATATATGTGCATACTTTACCATGTAAAAAGTTTTAAAAGGGATCTAATATTTAGTAGTCGAGGATACTTACTGTTAGAGATTATTTGTATTGTTTTCTGATAGTTCTGAACTTAGTGAAGCAAAGGAGGGAGTAAATTTATTTACTATACATTCATTTTCTTCATCACTAATTAACTTTGTTATTATTATATGAATTAACTTTATCATCAAGAAATCATTTCCATTCCAGTCATGAAATACAATTCAAGTTTGCTTGTTTACTAGAGAGTTGAAAAGCACCGTTAAACTGTAACATATTATTAATAATACTTTTAAGAACAATCATAGAATTTATATTTTTCAATTAGTAAATATTTGTTGCAACTAGCCTGTTAGTCTTCACCAACTTTCATTTTTACACATTAGATATAGATAATATGTAAGGCAAACTCAGCAACAAAAATCAAATGGTTTCAATGTCTCATTCAATAGTATGGTTTTTTCTTATTCAAGGAACAATTTAGTTTTAATGGTTTAAAATACTGTCGATCCTGTGTTCTCTGTTTTCGGTAGTTTAATTATGAAGTTTTCATTATCTTCCTGGTTAACATTACTAGCATAAACTCACTAGATGAACAACTCAATCTATAAAACATTATTTCAATCTCATGTGAATAGTTTTTAGATCAATAGGAGGTGTAAATTTTTCATTTGATTAAAATTTGATCAAATAATTTTGATCAGGTGTACAATTAATAACCAAGTTTTTAACTAATCAGGCAACATTTAAAGATATGAGCACTAGACAGCTACTTTTTACGAATATTGGGACGTCCACCTACATCTTTTCTCCTAAACACTATTTGTGTCCCTTGGAACGACTGGGTGATAAGTGCTTAAATCAGGGACAGAGTACTGATTATGTATCACAAATCAATTGATGAGTGTGAGGTTGTTGGGATACGTCATACATGTCTCTAAACATTGCCTACCTCAGTAGGTGAAGTCAAATGGTTTAGGAGAAATTTGTAAGAAATCTAGTGGTCACCAAACAAAAACATGTCATCAGTCCATAAAGTCAATGACTGTTGGTCTGTGGATAACCATTACTAGTTGGTGATGCTGTACGGCATGGTTTAGAATCAGTCAAAATGTTGCGGATCCATTTAATGCCTATCTTCCTCCAGACATTAGGTTCCAATGTTTTTAATACATACCTTTTTACTCGATACTTTAAACTAGATTCTTAGTGTTCAACCAATCTCATTGGTACTAAATTATCTCAAATCCTCTGCCACTTATCTTTTTAATTTCATCTTGTTGTGATAAATTGGTGTTGCGACTCGGGTCAACGGACATATTTTCCAGATTCTACGTTGATAATGACTGATTCCCATTCTTACAGGTATTACTGTCAGACCTTATAACAAATGTGTTATCTGTGAACCACTAGGTCAAAATCTTATAGTTCATATTTCCGAATCCAATGATTTCATGATATTAATCTATCATATCTTTTAATTTTCAATTTAATAGTCAATAATGGAGATAGAATGAACACACTAATAATTAAAATTGGTGATGACAAACATTTATCAAAAAAGTACAAGATGAAAATATGGGTTAATTTCAATAACATTTTTATTTACATGTGTTATCAATGTTAATTACTTACTTACTTACGCCTGTTGCCTTTCGTGGAGAAACATAAACCAACCACCAACATTCTCCATCCAACTCTGTCCTCAGCAATCCTTTACAGTTATTCCCAACTACTATTCATCCTTTTCATGTCTGCTTACAATTCACAAGTCAGTGTGGTTTTGACATTCCTCGTTTCCGTTTCCATTCACGATTACAAGTTACGGCTTACCTCATAGTGCAGTTTGATGATTTTCACAATGTATCTCCTATCCGCTTCCAACGTTCTTTCCTAATTTCCTCTTCAATGGCAATTTGGTTTGTTCTCTATCACACTAGGTTGTAAATGCTGTTATCCACCCAACTCATCTGAAGTATTTTGTGTAGACCATAATTTGTAAATACATGTACATTTTTTATTATGGTTGTAGTAGTTCTTTAAGTTTCAGCTCCGTATAACAACACTTTCTTGATGTTTGTATTGAAAATTCTGACTTTGTTGTTGGCTGACAGTTGTTTTGAGTTCCATGTGTTCTTTAGTTGTAGGAATGCTGTCATTGATTTGCCGATTCACGTTTTCACATCTACATCAGATTCTCCTTGTTTATCGATGATACTGCCCATGTACGTAATTTCATAAACTATGGTAACTAATAATAAGCATAAAAGTGTATTGTCTTCATTTTATCTAGTTCCATTTGGAACCATAAAAGCAGTGATTTTAATAGATGTTCTCAAAACTTTTTTAAATATACTTAAGAGATTATGTATATTGTAAACGAACCGCTTGCATGAATTATAATGATTAGTTCTTATTAAAATGAACATTCAGTCTGGAAGTAAATAACTGTCTATAAGCTGTAATGAAAGAAACTAAGTAATTGATCTCTTCATCTGTAACAGTTGGTATGACTGAGTGATGGCCAGTTATAAATCCAAACTATTGAAGCGAAACGCTCTACCTGAACGAAAGTTGAACAATAAAAATAGCTTGTCACTATATCATGAGTAATTTTACATTATGAAATTGTATAATTACATGCAAAATCTTTTACAGTAAATAAGTATGATTAAAATTTATTTAAAACGTCAATGAATGTTAGACGTTGACCAATGAAGTTCTTCACAATCCTATAAAATTAAGGCTTAATTATTTGGTCTACTTATTGTTTAAGAGATTTGATGTCTTGTCATTGTTAATTTGATCTATAGATGTTGATTTAGTGCTGATCGAGCTTTTACTCACCGAAAAATGTATAATTAAATGTTAATCCCCCAAATGCCCTGGTATGGCCGAGAGTGGGGAGATTCAACTCTCCTTATCCAAATCCTCTCACATGACCACACATATACAACCACTGTCAGCGAAAGTCTTATTCAATGCCTTCTCGACACTGCGGTGGTGTTGTTTACGAAGTTGAGAGGACGAAAAACGAATGTCCGATGCTTTAACCGGGTTGATAGTCACGGAGAGTCCACACGGGGAAGCTGGAAAACACTGATTCCAAACCATGGGAGCACATGGGCTCCAGTATCCTGAACGAATAAATGGCTCATGAACCAATTGTTGGTCATCGACTACCATGATACTGCATCTCCTGACGTTGCTCCACTCACTGCCTTGTAGATCAGACCATTAGGTCGAAAGCTCTGGGTGTGACCCCTTAATAAAAATGCCTGCTTCGGTTTGGGCACCCGAGCAGTATCGCAGCTCTCACACAAATGGAATGATTTATATGGCGCATATCTATTTGGTGCTTCCTTATACCAATGCTTATGTGTTTAAATAAATAAGCAAATAAATAAATAAATAATATTTCTTAACAATATACAAGCAACCGGAAAACAAGATAATGTCTTTTTATTGAAGGTGGATAGGGTCTATCAATCATATCCTGAACAAGCGTTTTTGGATCCAATAGCTTGGTAGATCACGCGTTCACATTTAAAACAGAAGGTGCTATATTGAAACTTCAGTGCACTGGGGTGCAAGTGCATACAGCTAACGAATCCGAAATAGGATGAAACGCGTGTCCTGCATTCCATTGTTAGCCACTGACGTCAATAAAAATCTTTCGACTAAATAAAAATATCAAGACAATCTGCATAGTGTGTATATATGTTTACAGAGACTGGTCATTTGCAATACATAAGTACATAAGAAACTCCCTGCAAAGTAATCATTTTTTAGGACCTATATGTATAACTTAGTCAAGGTACTCAACGTTAATAACACTCAGTTCTGAGAAGTGAAGACTGAAATGATTTTTCAATATATCAGTGATTATGAAGTTAAAAAACATTTACATTACTATTAGAAGCAAAGCAGATTACACAAGCACTCTAATGGTTACTGTTAATCAACACTATAAACGAAAAATAGCTTCCATTAGTTTGTAACCGAACCCCATCCCGCGAAAAACATACACTAACTACCAGTTATTTGTAAATTGTTCTGAGTACTAACATAGGTACTTTTTAAGGTGTAACAACTGATAGAATCAACCTGATCATCATAAAATGATCTTCGAGTTATGATAGATGAAGCGTATTTTCCATAAGATTGTATTATGTTTTGTGTTCTTCAGTAATGGTATCCCGACAATTAAATAAGGAGGGCATTTGTTACTACGACATATACAGTTAGTATCGTGTGATCATTGACGATCATGACTAGCTATATATGATGTAGTACGGATCAATGACTCAGAAAAATGGGGTATCCTGAAATCACAAACAGGGAGATTTGACACGTAAGATGAAAAATCTATATTTGATTGTTAAAGTCTGACTTATTGACCCAATTGTAATAAACTTGTAAGGTAGACATGGGGTTTTAAAATGCAGTCTTTTGAGGAAGTGAAGTTTAGTGGCCCGATGTCTGATATATATATATATATATATATATTCAATCCTCGTATAAAATTATCGACTTGACTTGCGTTAGTGAATAACGGAATTAAAATAAGTCAAATACGGGAAAGGATTTCGAACAAGTATATTTTGTAGTCATTGATCCAGGAAGACGATACAAAAAACGAAGTGAGACGAAACGATACGCGGTGAAGAAGGCATGTGAGCCAACTTGATTTAATCAAGTGTAAATCAATATTTATGGCCGTAAAAATAGGTAACAGACATGTGATGAGTAAGATAAGAAGTGCACACACATACACTCATATAAAAACAGTCAAGGTTGATAAGTGAATAATTAACAAGGTCAAAACGTGACTCAAGATGAATGGATAGATTGGCCTCTCCAGAAGCTAGAATACGATACATGTGCTTAACATGGTAATTGATATTACAGAAGACAAACATTGCTGAGTTTTCTTTAATCTATCTTGAAGTAGTTACTTATGATTCACTTGTTTCTATGGGATCATCAGACAAAATAAGTTTGTACTTTAAAATGCTTCTTCAAACTAACTAAAACTACTTGAATGTATTCATAGAATGATTCCTATAAACTGCGGATGAAACACATTAAGTTTTCAGTATGAAAGATTGAAAATTCACTACTCTTTCATTCTTTTCTACTTTATAGTGATTTATTTAGTTATTTTAATTAAATCTATATCTTAAAATGCGCCAGAAGAGAAGGAATGGAAAGTAAATTCAATACTGTTCGAAAGATATTTTCTTTCATATTTACTTACTTACGCCTGTTACTCCTCGTGGAGGAGCATAGAACATCCACCAACACTCTCCATCCAACCCTATCCTGAGCAATACTTTCCAGCTCTTTCCAGTTGTTATTCATCCTTTTCATATCTACTTCTATTTCCTGACGTAATGTGTTCTTTGACCTTACACTTTCCCCCTTCCCTTCACGATTCCAAGTTAGGGCTTGCCTCATGATGCAATTTGATGATTTGTGTAATGTATGTCCTATCCATTCCCATCATCTTTTCCTAATTTCCTCTTCAGTTGGAAGCTGTTTTGTTCTCTCCCTCTTTTATGTTTGACCTACAAATAAAGAGAAGTCAATAATGAGAATTAAAATTGAACGGTGATCAATACAAACAATACTAAGGAAGAAAATGAATAAAAATTATGGTAACATCAATTAATAAATCGAATTATATAATTTCATTAGTGAATAAACAATTAATACTTTTTGATCATGTGTATAGTCAATATCAACACAGTGATTGATCTGGATGCCAAATAGATTAGACTATACACTTTAAAAGGTATCTTCTGTGAATTGTTATACTTTTGTGATAGTATTAATGAGGTGTTTTGTTAGTGGATCAGAGGTGGGTTTTCATCGAAAAACCTTGATAACTAAGTAGTTTTTTGAGTCCTAATTAACATTTAAAAAAATCCTAACCATCAGCTTATTTCAAGGAAATTCGATCAATATGAGGTAGGTGGCATCTGTGAAGATTGTTTACTGTTACTGAGATCACGAATCTACCTAAGTTAGATAACCATTAAAGAAAAGGTAGTTGATCAGATTTATTATAGAATAAACAGTTTCCTTATCTATCTTTCTTCGAATCTATTTATAATGAATATGTTTTACCATTCCATTTGTTTTGTCTTTTATTTTCGTTCTTTCTTATTTTTTCTTCTTCTTTCCTTTGTCTGAATTATTTCAATTTCATACTTATTTGTTTTTTTTCTGACTCTTTCTCTTTGTCTGTTTTGTCTCTCTTTCTCCCTCCCTACCTCCCTCTCTCTTTCCTTCGCTCTAGTGATAACACCATGTACACAGACTCATTTATATCCAACACATGTCTATCTAACTATTTATCTTTTTGTCTATCCATTTGTATCTATAGCTTTGTTAATCATGACAAAAAAAAGAAAAAAGAAAATAATTTAAAGCGTCGTTTATTCTGTTTCTAGGTTAATTAGTTTTAAATTTTTTTATTTTTATTTTTACTTTTAAAAAAGTAATTTACCTTGATTTCAATTATATGATAGAACAAAATAAATGTTAATTATTATCATAATTGTTTCTGATATTACAAAAGAATATGAGATATATTAATTGGTAGACAGGGTATAATTCAAGAATGGTAAATCGTATAATGATAGTCTATAGGTCAAAATATACCTTGTGACAAGAGGAATATGAATATGAATAGTTTAGTTACTTAACAATTATACAACAAAAAGTATACGTATAGTAATAGTCCAGAAATAGACTCCAACAGTTATCATCCATTATTCTCATCGGAATATAACACTTTCAAATGTTTTACAAAATCATAAGTACTTTTATAGGCCGTCTCTTATAGTTCGCATAATGTTTATGTAAATAATTGGTGAAAGGTGAATTAGATTGGCCTTAAGCGGGGTATTAATTAAGAACAACAGCACCAATCATAGTGAACATTCCAAACTTGTCAAACATATTTATACAACACATACAAATGCTAATCAGTCACTAGATTAGTGAATAAACGAATTAGTTGAGAGTTTATCATGAACAGTACCGAATTGCTATTAAATTACATTTCAAATAGAATCTTTATTAAAAGAAATAATTTTTCCATGATAGAGAAATAAACCTAATTTTCATTAATTATATGTTATTTCAGCATTAAATATAGCTAAGAACGGCCTGCTCGAATATCTGGGCTACCTGTTCCTACCATCTAGATATTTCAACAAGTTATCTGCATTTTGTTTGTTTCAACGGGTCGTTATGTCAATTAATTGCACAATCTATTTAGGTGCATTTATGAAAAGCTTACAACCTTTCGTTGTACAAGTTATAAAAAGTTCAATCAGAGACATCGTGGTGGCTAGCAATGTGCAGCGGAAAGAATGTACATTATTCAGATGTCGATTCCTGAATCGCTAACATCTAATTGGTAATCACTCAATATGTTATCGTTAGGATCGATCAAGAAATAAGAAACAGAAACTTGTTGAAACACTTTGTGCTGAGAATTCTATATTGTACCAAGAATATGATAATAATAATAAAACTATGCATAATTTAAAGGTTGAATAATAGTATTAGTATGTAAATTTCTTGTTAAACTTTACAAGTCATTATCTTGATTAAATACAATGATGGTTCATTCAGTTTACTTTCATTATTAAAGTCACGAAATTACTATGAAGTATCTGTAGCTTAACTTGTCTTTTAATCAAATATTTTACATAATTATATATTGCAGAAGATTATGCATCAGCTATGTGCATGCTGATTAATCAATGATCAATGATAATGCGTTTTAAATCGTCCTATCAATTAGGTAAAATCAATTGAATTCGGTTCTTTATATAAAATTTATCACAAAAATGTGGATAAACGATCTATAATTTATAAGAAAAGATAGAAAGTGGCTAGCAGTGGAATACAGGATGCGCGTTTCGTCCTATTCAGAATTCGTCAGCTGGATGTACCTGCATCTCAGAGTTGATGTTCACTCTGGAACTCGAACCCAGTACCGTTCGCTTCAAACGCCATCGCGTTATCCACAGAATGTACATATGCCAACAAACGACTGATCAATTGCAGTCCTAAATAACAATGGAAAGATACAAGTAAACAAAACCGAGTGGATTTGATATATAGTTTAATTCTAAGAATGAATATTAAACTTGAAAAAAATGAAGCAATACAATTTGTATAGTATTTATTATAGTAAAATATAAATTAAGTAATCGAACTTATGCTTTTGGATATTTTGTTTGTAGTGAATGACTATAGTAATGTAACAAAAATGGTTGTTATTTCGATTTGTCTGGAAATGTTTCTCAATATTAGGTTGTTGGGAATGTTAGGTCCCTAGAACTCACTTGGAAAATGCCTTATTTTTGTAATTGTATTTTAAAAATCTGAATTTTTGTTTTCGTACCAGAAGCACTCATTTTCACCTTCACTTTGTATTTCCCACTTGAAAGGATCTTAAACGCTATTGATTCATTGTATCTTTTAGTATGCTATTTTCTAACGCTTCTCAAAGACATTTTTATGCTGTATATATACGCTTGAGTTGTGGTTGTTGTTGAGGTTCGTGCTTCTGGCTGCTTGTGGAATATATTTCCCTCTTCAGAACTTGAACTTCTCTCTCTAGTTAGCGGGGCTGGGACGCATCGGAATAGTTGATTTAATCATCGTGTCACTGAGTGTTCGTTTCGTTCGCAGACTAGGTGAACTCGCAACCTCTTTAAACATTAGAATAGGTCGACTATTAATGAAAAATATATTTAACTAAGTGTAAATTTAAACATGACCAATTTTCTGAGCTGATTAAACGATCTATGATGAATAGTTGTAAGCTGAAATCTATTTGTTTATAGTTTAGAAATTTCCAAACCATTATTTCATCTGTATGCTATAACAAGACATCAACTTTTAAGATATTAGCAAAGTTATCAAAGGTAAAGATGACATATTCTCAATCAATAATAATAGAAATTATAATCCGAAAAATTGCTTCATTCAATAGTAAATTCTATACATAGTAGTTGAATGCCAACATATATATATTCTATATATATCGACTAATGTTTAGAAGTCCTAGTAGTGCACGACAATGTTCATACTGTGTGAATGAACACATAACACACAAGGTTAATATCCGTCGAAATATACTAGGATAAACAAAATAAAGAAAATTACCACTGGTACATGCTAAGTAGTTGTTTAGTTAACAAAGAAGCTGACAAGTTCTGTCTCATTACAAGTTAATTGGTTGTTATGATGATTCATAATTCTTATTATGAAATAATAAACAGAAGAAATAATGTTAAAAAATTGTATAATTATCAAGTCATTCAGGTAAATAAACAACAGGAAATTTAAAACATAATTTTAGACTTTCAATCTAATTGGTATAACACGTGAAAGTGTTTGAAATAAATCTCATTAATCAATATTGAAATAAAATGAAATTAGTTACTTGGTTGTTTTTATTTTCAAAAACAAAGAAAAAGAAAACACATCCAAGTAATGCAAAATAATCAGAGTTCATAAATAGATCAGAATAAGCAAACATGCAACACATCAATAAAAACTCAAGTTATAGCAAGCTTACTTACTATTTGCTTACTTACACCTGTTACTCCTCGTGAAGGAGCATAGAACATCCACCAGCACTGTCCATACAGCCCTGTCTTGAGCAATACTTTCCAGCTCTTTCCAGTTGTTATTCATCCTTTTCATATCTACTTCTATTTCCTGACGTAATGTGTTCTTTGACCTTACACTTTCCCTCTTCCCTTCACGATTCCAAGTTAGGGCTTACCTCGTGATGCAATTTGATGATTTGTGTAATGTATGTCCTATCCATTCCCATCATCTTTCCCTAATTTCCTCTTCAACTGGAATCTGGTTTGTTCTCTCCCACAGTAGGCTGTTGCTGATGGTATCCGGCCAGTAGATGTTAAGCATTTTGCGTAGACAACTATTTATAAATACTTGTACCTTCTTGATGGTGGTTGTGGTTGTTCTCCAAGTTTCGGCTCTGTACAATAGAACTGTTTCAACATCGCATTGAAGATTCTGACTTTGATATTAGCTGAAAGTTGTTTTGAGTTCCATATATTCTTCAATTGTAGGAATGAGGTCCTTGCTATAGAAAGCTAGTTAGAGAGAAAGAAGTCGTACACAATTTCGTATTATACGACTTAATGACTTAACTATTGGTTTCGATTTTGCCATAGAGTTTAGGTAGGAATTCAACACCTTCCAAATATAACTCATTACAAATTTCAATAACTTTACGAACTATGACAATGTTTCAGTTAGACTACCATTATTCTTCCTACCAATGCATTTTCTAGGCATTATGGTATGTTAGGATTGATGATAACTAGACATGAAGAACTCACATTGTTTACATTTCAATCGATAACAATTTACGACCTCATCAACCGATTTGACACAGTTACCTAACAGTTTGGACTTGACCGCACTATTTATTCAGGAGTTACAAGACACGGAATCAGTAATTCAGTAGTATTTGTGAATGAATAATAGCAAAATAATTAGCTTCTGAATCTTTAAAATACATTTAGCAGATTCTTGTATTAATCTAAAGATAAACGCTAACTTTATGTTAGACAGGAGAATTTCTCTACTATTAATATCCAAATTGGATCAGAATTCAGAGTGAAACAACAGGAAGACAGCATATAATATTTTCTTAAAACTGTTTGAGTCCTATTTAATCAATAAAAAAGTGGATATGATTGAAAATTACTCATCTAATTAGAAAACAGCTACGGAAACAAACTGATCAATTCACTAAATCTACTTTATTTTAATTTCTTTTTATAGTTTAGACACAAATTTATCAAATAAGATTGATTAAAAGTCAGTCAATAAATCAACAACGGGATAATTCAAACCCTCATAAAATAAATTAAGTTTATATGTGCTGCACAAGTGAATGGTCACCTGAACTCAGTAGTGCAATGTATAACTGAAGTGAAAAGCAATGGGTTCATGCTTCCAGTATGAATATCAGTACTGGAATACAGCTTTATCCAGATGACAAATTCTTGACTCTACTTCTAGTCAAAATCCATTTGTTCTACAAGACTTGTTTAGATTACTTCAGTATGATATTCTTAGACAATAGAGAAATTTTTCTTGTATTAAGGAAAGAAAACCATTTGACAGAGATACTCATTGCATTTATAAACAACAATTTCGATCTAATAAAGAAAAACTTTAACAATGAACATTTATTGGCTCTAAGTGATTCTTAACAATTCAATATTATTATTATTTAAACACATGAACATTCGTACAAGGAAGCACTAAATAGATATGCGCCATATAAATCATTCCATTTGTGTGAGGGCTGCGATACTGCTCGGGTGCCCAAACCGAAGCAGGCATTTTTATTAAGGGGTCACACCCAGAGCTTTCGACCTAATGGTCTGATCTACAAGGCAGTGAGTGGAGCAACGTCAGGAGATGCAGTATCATGGTAGTCGATGACCAACAATTGGTTCATGAGCCATTTATTCGTTCAGGATACTGGAGCCCATGTGCTCCCATGGTTTGGAATCAGTGTTTTCCAGCTTCCCCGTGTGGACTCTCCGTGACTATCAACCCGGTTAAAGCATCGGACATTCGTTTTTCGTCCTCTCAACTTCGTAAACAACACCACCGCAGTGTCGAGAAGGCATTGAATAAGACTTTCGCTGACAGTGGTTGTATATGTGTGGTCATGTGAGAGGATTTGGATAAGGAGAGTTGAATCTCACCACTTTCAGCCATACAAGGGCATTTGGTTAGCGCTTTTTTAGCGAGTTAATTTTCTATGGGATTGGTTTGCTAGCCCCATGTCCAACCCTCATCCTTTACCCGGGCTTGGTACCGGCAGTAGCCCCATAGGGCCTCCAGGCGGAGTTGCCATAGCATTCATCACATTCAATACAAATCTATGCCCACCACTGATACCGATAATAATAATAATAATAATCAAATAACTGGACAATAATTCACAATACCAAAGAAAACATTTTCATTTTTACTTCAAAACTCTCGACTTCTCTATTTTCTTTCTTTTTTGTTTTTTCTGTTTTAAATCCAGAATTTTTATTCCCTATTTATTAACTTTAAATAATAAAACAATCTGTGTACAGATCAAAAACTTCATTTGAACCTATAAAATTATTACTTTGACGATAAAATATTAGAAAAAAAAATTAAATGAAGTACACACACACACAAAAAAAAAATAGAACTCCACCTTTTTATATTTACCAGCTTGTCAACTATGACAAGGGTATGAATTAATTAAATAAATCGATTATCGTTTTTTTTTTAATACACAAACTTTTAATAAGAAACTTATTAATGATAGAATGAATTGAGTGTTTTTAATAGTTATAGATTAAGTGATCAAAATGGTGCATTATTGATCCGTTAATTATTAATGTTGTCTAATAGTCAATTATAAGTTATTTACATTAATTAGTTGAGTTACATTTATTATATTGAAATCAAACATGTAATAATGTTATAGTTATCAGGAGATATGATTGGGTAATGCAGATTTATGTAATATCGGTTTATGTTTTTACTGTTTTTAGGCTTAATGGTCTAATGATTAAGCGCTTGCGTGAGAGACTGATAGGCCCTGGGTTCGAATATCGTGGATGCGCACTATTGAGGAGTCTCATACTAAGACGAGACGGCCGTCCAGTGCTTCCAGGTTTTCCATGGAGGTCTAGCTTTAATTGACTCATGATTCCAACTATTGAAAATAAAATAATCAACAGATTTCTGATTGATGATTGTATCACATTCATGGTTGTGTAGTATTGCATCTATCTTTTTCTGCCCAGGTTAGGTTCGGTGGTTTTCAATGAATCCAAGCGCCGTCAAGTTGTATCTCCTAGTTTTCGTAGTTATTTGATTGGTCTTCCCGGTCTCCCACGTTGTCCGAAGATTCAATGTACATAAATAAGTTGTTGCTCTGGTTGTTAGAAGGAGCATCAGCTACATTACTTGGCTTTCATCATAGGGCATCATAATTCTTCTGAATGAAGATCCTTAAACTCGGAGGACAGAGTTTAAATGAAATAATTTATTTCTTCTGGTTAGTGTTTTTTCAGTAAGGTTGTTTTCTGTGGTGAATTTCTGGAGAAAATTTATATCTAAAGTCGTTTACATCTTAGTGATCGTCTACCATTAATCTTTAACCGCTGATAGTTTTTAACACTTCTGTCATTCAAAGAGTTTTCCACCACGTGATAAATGCTTTCATATTTCAATTTTATTATAATCACTTTACCATTCTGAAAAGAATAGATTCAAAGGAAAAACAAAATACCAACTATTCTGTTCGATGTTTCCACTACTGACAATTATGATTATATATTTTAAAGAGCTTTTTGAATTCATTATGTAACTAAATGCCATAATGAATCTACTAAAATCAGTCTGAGATATGTAAGATAAATAAAATTTAATTTGCCACAAAATCTTCATGTTTGAATGAGTTAAATATAAATGAAAGAGCTGAACAGACACCATTATTTTGAATGAATATCTATCCTGTATAATATGGATGAACGAAAATAATGAATCCTTTTTCGTTTTGTTTTTCATTTCAGTAGGAAAGGATCTTACTAAATTTGCATATTCCTTTTATTTTTCTTTCTAACTGTGTGTACAAGTTGAATGAAGTGATAAGCTATATGATAGAAAGTGATAAAACATTATGAATTCAATGTGTGTTGTAAAAATTGATTTCAAATATGAAATTTGCAATCGCAATCGAATGTTCGATTTAGAAATTGTGATCATTTTAACGGAAATTACATACGTCATAGAAACAGTATAAAACTGATGAATTACAAGTAGTTAGACTGAATTGTTATTTAGAAATTGGTGTCCAAGGAAAATAATTTATCAGCGGTTCTTTAGTCTGACACCATCAGCAACAGCCTACTGTGGGAGAGAACAAACCAGATTCCAGTTGAAGAGGAAATTAGGGAAAGATGATGGAAATGGATAGGACATACATTACACAAATCATCAAATTGCATCACGAGGTAAGCCCTAACTTGGAATCGTGAAGGGAAGAGGGAAAGTGTAAGGTCAAAGAACACATTACGTCAGGAAATAGAAGTAGATATGAAAAGGATGAATAACAACTGGAAAGAGCTGGAAAGTATTGCTCAGGATAGGGTTGGATGGAGAGTGTTGGTGGATGTTCTATGCTCCTTCACGAGGAGTAATAGGCGTAAATATGTAAGTGAGTCGTTTAGTCTACTTCTTTTCACCAGTTATTTCGTCAACAAGACTGTTTGAATTTGATGTCAAGCAAGTGGTAAGTAACTGGGGTAATTTACAATTTGTTTGATATTTTTACTTGAGTTTATTGATGAATTCAACATACGTTATTACTCTATATAGTGATTGGACAGATCGTTATCGTTCTTGACATTCTACAAACTTTTATCTGACTTTAGAAAACGGAATAATCATGACGCATCGTGTAAACAACTGTCACCCAACACCAAAGTCAGAATTTTCATTACAAATGTAAATACAGTTCTACTGTATGGGGCGGAAGCCTGAAGAAATACGAAAGCCATCATCCACAAAATATAAGTTTTTATTAACAGCTGCCTACACAAAATACTTCGGATACGTTGGCCAGACACTATCAACAACAACCTATTGTGGGAGAGAACAAATCAAATTTCAGTAGAGGAAGAAATCATGAAGAAGTAATGGAAATGGGTAGGACACACAATGAGGAAAGCATCATCATAATCTGTACAAGCACATCTATAGAGCTATTAAAAAAACTATCTAAAGTATAGGGTAAAACGTTCTTGGGCTTGTGTTGGAGTATGAAAGGGAAAGATTATTACTCTATTTAACCTTTTTGTTCCTTATTCCTTGTAACGAAAAGTGTGAAATACACGGTGTTCATTTTGAAATAGTATTTCACATGGGCTAACTTTAGCTGATATGTCATTGTAAAAATAATGTTGCTGAAAAACTGTTTCTTTCTAATTTGGTATTTTTCAACGGTGTGAATCTGTATCTCAGCTAGAGACTGATCATACAATCTTCAGGTCTCACAATATTGACCTTATCTTTAGACTCTTGAGTTTGAATTGAATGGTTCATGCTTTCAGTATTAGTCGGCTTGCTACGTGATATAGGGATCATGTTATTTCATAAGCAATAGCTGACTCACTTTTTAACATGGTTGAAATTCACCATTTATCATCATCGTTATGGATTTATTTTTAAGTGGTTGAAATTGTCTTCAGCCCTCTTTTATGAATTTTAATAATCTACAGTTTATGAGATCATTGAGTTGAAGTTCACGTCTTTGCATTTTAATGTTTGCATATTCTTTAACGAATAGTTTCATGATGTAGTTTTTGGAAATTTCCCGTAAGCAGTTATGATTGATGAAGTTTAACCATACCGAGAGACAAGTAGCACATATGAATATTATATTACTAATTAATTAATAGGAATAACTCCATTTCGACTCACTGGCTAAAAGATTTGTAGATCAGAGAGTTCGACCTAGTATGATTTCAACGGTATACATAGAGCTTCTCGATAGCTCATAGCTTCTCGATTTACGATGATTCATCAGTAGATATTACTCTTATGGGAGCTATTTTCAAGCTAAAGCATTTTTCCATCAAATACTGTATCCATAAACAGAACTTTACAGTCAACAAAATTCAATAGTGCTCGCCCATAGACCTAATCGATATAGAAAAATTATTTAATGTACCTCATAGAAATCATTGTTACTATTTTAAGGTTTCTTTCTCCAGGTTGTTCACAGTTTTCTCTTCTAGAATATCCTATATATTTAGTTTATAAATGAGTAACCGTCAGAACAACTCTTCAACGACTTTAACCTTTTTGTTAATCTACATTTACGTGGCAACCAGAACCGTAATCAGATGGTTTCTACTATAAGTTATGTTAACTTATTTTGTTAATAATAACTTATTATTGTTTCCAAACTAAAAACAATTGACAAAAATCCCTATGGAATAAATGAATTCATGAATTATTCTACGATTATTGTTATATTTGTTAAAATTTATATGAAAGAGAAACTGTTTTAGTTTATGTATTTGTATTTGCCTGAAAAATATACCAAAAAATAACACCTCTATTTGCACTTGGCATTCATCAATAGTCGTTGATCAGTTGTCATGGTGATATGAATTAACATTTATTTACATAATTTAATGATTTCTGGTATATTATTGTTACCTACTCCATTATCAGCATATTAATAATAATTCATAAAATCATTAACATTTTATATGAATAAAATAACTATTGTAACTATGCACAAAACAATTTAAGTATGATTTCATTTAGTTGTCATGTGTTTAATTCACGTCTTTTTTTGAAGTGTTTGTTTTGAAAAAAATATCATTATAATTTGATGTGGAAAAAATATAACTTAGTTAGCAGTAATATTCGGTTTAAAAACTGAATACTAAGAAACTACTTCCTTAATATATATGAGAGTGAGAACCACCCCCGGGTTGGCTCGAACCACCAACTTTTTGGTTAACAGCCGAACGACCTTACCGCTTGCGCCACAAAGGCGAATTCTCAATATATACACCCAGTTAATGAACATATAGACACAATTATTTTGTGCTGAAACAAAGTATAACTGAAATTTTTTTAATTTTAATTTTGCTGATAGACAGAGTGGATATTTTATTCGTTCCACAATAGGACGAAACGGCCGTCCGGTGATTCCAGGTTTTCCATGGTGGTCTAGCTTCGACGGACTCATGATCTCAACTGTTAAAAATTATCATAAACATGTACACAGGAACAATTAGTTGATTAGTGTTAACGTTTCGGACATAAAAAGGGAAACAGTAACAATCAAGGTACTAGTAGAAAATTAGATGAAATATGGGCCATCGAATTTATTTTAAATCATTAACAAATAATACATAGTATGTCCAATAACTATGATATTATTTATTATTTATTGTTTTACAAAGAACTCACTGAAGTTTCCTTCTAATTTAAGATGATCAAGTCCTTGCATGATCATGTCTAATCAAATGTATGAGATGCTAGTGTAGGACTTCTGCACTTAAACAATTAGCAATCATCATCTGCGTACTTTTGGTCCATAATTCAATAATCGAGCTCGATGGTAATTTCGTTTTGCTTCTGAAATACAAAATCGATTATTTACAGGCGAAAATGGAACAATTTTGTTATGATCAAACATAAGATATGTGAGTGACAAAAGAAGCTTATTTTTGAACGAATTTAGATCTATTCTCAATAATGGGAAATGAGATGGGATAAATATATTGTTAGAAATTGTATTTTGACTTACATCAAATGAAACTTGTCAAAACAAGTTTGTATGACTCTCAACTGATATATTAATGGAATGAACCATGTAGATGATTATTATAAGTGACAATCTATATTAGAATAATGTAGATCAATACGAGATCCGATATCATTTTCCTCAAGATTCAGATACACCTAGCTAACAAATGTTAAAAAAACTAATAACTTCGAACTCAAACCTGCTTGTATTTATGTTATTTATTTAGGTGTGTGTGAATAATAGTTTTGTGGGACTTTTCCCGTAAACTTAGAAGAAAAACTTTGCAAACCATTGAAAATAGACATATAAATGGAGTGTATAAATTGATGAATAGATTATATGAAGAGCATGACTATTTAGCCTGTTAACTATACTTGTCGAACATTAAGAAGAAACCTAAATCTGTTAGTAATTAATCAAATGTGTAAATACCTCAATGATTTCTAGTATTTCGAGCCCATTATAATTAATCAAATATATCCATTAACTGTGCTATTCAGTTACGTAGTTTTATAGAAAGCTTACGGTTTATCAATGATGACCCAGAAACATTATAGTAATTAGTGAAATAATTTTTTATATATACTTTTATGAAAAAAGACTCAATGGAATTGAGATTTCATGCATTTAACGTATAGTGTAGACACTATACAATATATATTATGAAAAAAATATATTGTACGGATGAAACCGTTCTGAAAATTATTAGCAAAAATGGATATTGGCTAGCAGTGGAATCCAAGACGCACGTTTCGTCCTATTTGGCATTTGAAGCAAAACAGTACTGGATGAGAGTCCCAGAGTGAACATAAACTCTGGGATGCAGATATATCCGGCTGACGAGTCCAAAATAGGGCGAAACGCACGTCCTGGATTCCACTGCTAGCCACTATCCATCTTTGCCTATAAAGAATACAGTTCATTTGTTTTTATACTATGGTTCAGCGTTATACGGTGGTTAGGATACTTACTGTATTCATTCTACTTTGTGATTCATAAGTTAATTAGGCCGACTAACAGAGTCCTAAACTGGGGTATGTCCATTTGTTTTTATTAAAAGACATCATTTCAGTTTATTATTAGTAAGAGTTTGACTTATCTGACTGTTGTTTAAGTATAAAATTTGTTCAGGTAAATCCAGGTGGTTAATCCGAAATAGAGAGAAATACACCCCCTGGATTTCATACACAGATAAAACTCAGTCAATCATTTTGTCCATAGTTTATTTATTGAATTACACAACACAATACCAAGATATCTATTATTAAACATTAATTAACATTGTAGATTGTAATCAATAAATGTAGTTACCATCATTAAAATTAAAAAAAACTTTTTTATGCCTTTCACTGCATAATGTATTCACTCATTATAAATAATTAATTCAATAAACAACACTATCCTAATCACTTTAAAAAATGTGTGATATTTACAAAACTTACGAATAACATTAATTTTCTCTAGTAAATTAAGTAATAATGTTAACTGTTAATTTGTAAACTACAGAATATGGTTAATGTAAATGAGTAAGCTAAGAAGTGGACAATTAGGATACAGCTGGACGATCTAGACGTCGCAGATGATCTGGCACTTCTGTCGCACATACAACAAGAAATGCAGAAAATGACCAGTGTAGCAGCAGCCTCAGCGACAGTAGGTCTCAACATACACAAAGGGAAAAGCAAGATTCACTAATACAACACAGCATACACCAATCGAATCACACTTCGCGGAGAAGATTTGGAAGATGTAAAAACCTTTACATATCTGGGCAGCATCATTGATGAACACAGTAGATCTGTGAAGGTGCGGATCGGCAAAGTAAGAGCAGTATATCTGCAACTAAAGAGCATCTGGAACTCACAACAACTGTCAACAAGCACCAAGGTCAGAATTTCTAACATAAATCTCAAGACAGTTCTAATGTATGGGGTAGAAACTTAGAGAACTACGAAAGCCATCATCTAGAAGATACAACTGTGTCACAAGGCAAGCCGTCATTTGGGGTCCTCAAGGCCAAAAGAACAGTAAAGATCAAAGAACACACTACGTCGAGAAATGAAAAAAGACATAAGACGAATGAACAAGAATTGGATAGAACTAGAAAGGAAGGCCCATTAGAGAGTGGGTTAGAGAATGCTGGTCGACAGCCTATGCTTCATTGGGAGTAACAAGCGTAAGCAAGTAATTAAGCTGATAAACACGTATAGATAAGCATATGAAACATCATCATTTTTTATACCGGTTTTTTCCTTTAGTCACTATTTTATTATTTATGGCTATATTTGTTTACTGTTAATTAATGTGAAAGGAATTTGAAATGATGACTAGCTATTTCCTGTATTTAAAAACTAACTGTATTTTGAATGGTTCTTGATAGTTCAGCATGATACGAGTGTTTCGTCCTGTTTTGAGACTCATAAGGTAGATCTATCAGCTAACATAAACTAATCACATTCACAATTGATAAATAACATTAGATTAATAAAACCTCTTCAAAGTGATAAAAATGATGTAAAGGCCTGCTCAAAACTATTAGCCATCATTTTTCCAAACTTCATTGATTACCGCAAATTTTCCTATTTTAGATTTAACTGACTAATAATGTCTATCAACCGTGCGTATTTACACACTTTCAAAATATGTTTGAAACCTATGGGTGATCTGATTGCTGAGAAACCCGGGAAGAAACGTCACATTTGTTCATATATTTTCTTCTCTACCTTCCCTTTGCTCTTGGAGTAAAGAGATGGCGTTATTATAGAATTCATGCATAAAATATTCTGCTATGACAACTAGTATTGTCGTAAATATTCATGGATAAATATAAATATCAGCTAGTCATTATGTAAAAAAAATTATTTATGTGTATTTTATGAATATTGTCAAGTACATTAGTTGTGAAACTAGAATTTTGTAATAATTTTGTATCCAATACCTCATCAAGTACAGAACTTAGTTTTAATCATGTGCTTTATAGTGAATAACATTCAGGAGTGGTTCCTGTTGTTTTAAATGAGAAGCCGTGACTAATATTAGTTAGAATCCATCATATGTCATCAAATGGAAATGAATGATAGTTACCAAATATCGCCAGTTGATTGTAGTCAGGCAGAGACCAATATCAGTATAGGGTTGTGGAGATTATTAAGTTTTTGATTGAGATCATGAACCGATTGATGTTAGACCACCTTCGGAAACCTGGAAATACTGGACGGCCATTTCATCCTATTTTAGGACGTCTCAGCGAGATCGTGGATGCGCACTGCTGAAGAGTCCCACAGTAGAACAAAACGGCCGTCTAGTATTTTCAGGTTTTCCATGGTGGTCTAGCTTCAATTGAATGATGATTTCAACTACTGAAATCACTAAAATCTCAACAAAACCCTTCTGTTAATAATCATCGGCTTACTAGTGACTGGTTTCAAGTTGCATTTTCTGTAGTTCTAGTGAGAAGCTGTGACCAGTGGAGTTCAACCAGGTCATCTGTGAGATATCAGCTCGCTGAAGACAATGGTGTACGGTGGCGCGAATTCGAAGATAGATAAGTGATAATATAATGAAATAATCAATACTTAGGATAAAGTTGATTCAATGAGTAGAAATCAGTAAATGAGTATAGAAAAGAAACTAAGTTTGCACAATAGCTATAATCGTTTATGAACATACTCATATCACGTATTTTGTGTTGCTGACCCTGGATACGTCTTCGCACAAAACACTGAACAAAGTTATTCAAGGTTTATTTTCGAGAAGTTAGTTATTTGCATACTTCTAAAGTACTTGAGATGACAGTATGAAATTCAGTTCGTTTAAGATCGGGATCCTATTGTTTAAACTTTACTGTATATTTACTTTACCATTGACGATTTACTAGTAACATTGATAACCAATACGGAGAACACTAACGCAGTCACACTTGATGAAGAAACTCTTGAAGAGATGAAAATGTTAACGTACCTAGGCAGCATAATCAATAAACAAGGAGAATCTGATGTAGATGTGAAAACGTGAATCGGCAAATCAATGACAGCATTCCTACAACTAAAGAACACATGGAACTCAAAACAACTGTCAGCCAACAACAAAGTCAGAATTTTCAATACAAACATCAAGAAAGTGTTGTTATACGGAGCTGAAACTTAAAGAACTACTACAACCATAATAAAAAATGTACATGTATTTACAAATTATGGTCTACACAAAATACTTCAGATGAGTTGGGTGGATAACAGCATTTACAACCTAGTGTGATAGAGAACAAACCAAATTGCCATTGAAGAGGAAATTAGGAAAGAACGTTGGAAGCGGATAGGAGATACATTGTGAAAATCATCAAACTGCACTATGAGGTAAGCCGTAACTTGTAATCGTGAATGGAAACGGAAACGAGGAATGTCAAAACCACACTGACTTGTGAATTGTAAGCAGACATGAAAAGGATGAATAGTAGTTGGGAATAACTGTAAAGGATTGCTGAGGACAGAGTTGGATGGAGAATGTTGGTGGTTGGTTTATGTTTCTCCACGAAAGGCAACAGGCGTAAGTAAGTAATTAAGTAATTAACATTGATAGCAGATCATTTTCAGACACTTTACAATAAACTTTACATAAAGACTATGCGTTGTTAACAAAAAAGGATTATTACATTTAATTAATCCTATTAAATTATAAAGTAACTAAAATCTGATCAACTTGTTTTTCTTCCGAAATTGTTTAGCTGAATTAGTTTAACTAAATTTCAGTTAATCTTTGTTTAGTCCAGATTTTAACTATTATTATTGTTAGTATTAAACAAATTGATAGTAGTAAGTCCATTTTTGTTTGATAGCAGTTCAGTTCCGAAATACTCATGCTTGTTTAAGTATAGTGAAGTAGGTAACGATAATCTTAGAAGACGTTCTTACTGCGTTTTTTCATGTATTTCCTTATCTTTCAAAGTACTGAAAAATTTATGTATGTAGTTTTATAAACAAAACAAACCGATCGATTTATCAAAATTTATAGTGGAAAGTCAATTTTTATAGATCTAAAAAAGCAAAAACTAGCTGATAATGTTTTATGGATACCGTACTACAGTAAACATGACTATACTTGGGAAGGAAGACCACATAATGTCAACTCCGTGATCTGGAATGTTTGTACAAGATATAAAGTCTACAAACCCTTGGTTATCATCTTGTATGGTGTTATGGCCGAACACTACAATTTGGAGTTGCAAATAATCAGGGAAATGGTTTAACTAGAGTGAACACCAGTGGAAAACAGGTAGCTTGCTTCCCACTTTTTCGGAACTGTTTGCTGAAAACATACATCTAAGCGTTGATATTTACACCAGAACTCAAATCAAGTAATTTTCGCCTTAAAAAACATTTCTTAATGTCAACAGCAGGAAAATACAATCACTTAAAAATTATGGAGAATAGAGATGTTCAACGTTTAATGATTTATAATTGTTACTTAAGTGTTGCATCACGTGGGTGAAACTATCATGTATATATTCTAATGTAACATAGCTTTGTAGTGACCCACTTTTGTCAAGAGAACGCGATTGGTGTAATGGAAACAATTACTATTATAACCAATTGTACCAGGAATTGCTTTACTGTACTTGTTTGTTTAACTGTACTAAAAACACATTCTTCCGTTGCACGAACTTACGTTCGCTCAGTAGTTCCACTTGTACTCCTTTGGCACGATCTCGGTATTATTTCGATACCACGAGATAACCAACAAATATATCTTGCTACAACCTTCAATCTCCTTCTGATTTCTGGTATACTTTGAGGTTTAGCCTGTTCTGGTACGCATCTTCTTGTAGTGGTGATCATAGTCAAACGCAACTTGATGCCACACTACAGCTTAAACAGATCATCATCAAGCCATAGATTCCATTCTACTTTTTGATTGATATTATCGGTAATTTGTTTTTGAAATCTTGTAAAAACTGATACTTTCATGAGAATAAAATCTTTGACATACATTTTTTAAATCAGAAATATTACTGTCAAGATATTTAGAGTACTACTGACTATCTTATGAATAGTTGCATGTATTTACCTACAAACTTCGAATATTCTCTTCAAGAAATAAATGAACGATACATTCATTGTTTAATAAATGAATTAATTAATTAGTCTCGCACGCGAGTGCTTAATCACTAGACCACTGAGCCGGCATCCAGCGGTGTTAATGTCTGATTTCAACCAATCCACGAAATTAAACGGCACATCCATCAGTGTCTTCAGTGAGTTACTATCTCACAACAGACCCGGTCGAGGAGTCTCACAATAGAACGAAACGGCCGTCCAGTGCTTCCAAATTTTCCATGGTGGTCCAACTTCAGTTGACTCATGATCTCAACCATTGAAATGTGATTAAGTAAATTCTAAGTATAAAGATTAGATTATTAGTTTTTTTTTGTATTTTGTAGGATTAGGAATAGGTATTATTTCTTATATGAATAGTACTTAGGGTTGTGATATTTCAGCAAACTGTTTAACTTGAAGACAGCTTACATCACGAACTGACCTCAGTTATTCAATTATCAAAAAAAGACAACTCGAAACATAGAAAAAGTAGTGTGAATAAATGCATATATAAAAATATAAGAAAACAAACAAATTTGCGGAAGTGAATGTGAAGGTAATCTTTCTTAAGGATTGAGATGAATTCGCCGAAAAGAGAATTCTTCACTGAACTAATCTTTCTTATTTAATGTCTTAATGGATGTACTGCGTTTACAACAACGAATTTATATCGGTTGGATGAAATATATCTAGTAATAGAACTAATGATATGCATTTAGTACTATTTTAGACTTATTCTCCGAATAAACCTTCATCCCAGAGTTGATATTCACTTTGAAGCTAAAACCTAGTACAATTCATATCAAACGTAATTGCATTATCAGATTTAAGTCAAAATATCAACAACAGGATAATCCGAAATCTATTTCAAATTTTTAACCAATGGCTGAATAGGTTTATCTACTTCTCAAAAATAATAATATTCAGTCACTTTAAAGCTTAATATTGTTTATCCGATTAATAGAAAATGAAGTAGAATACAATGTTAAAGTTTCATAATAAGATTAGAGATTATACTTCATTGATATGATTATGGAATAATGAATATAGTTTAGATAATTTGAATAGTATGAAAAAAGAAGTAATCTGATATGTCTTGTCGATTGAATGCTGCTTGTTATTATCTGGTCATCGGTGATTGTTGTATCGGAAACGCTTATCACTCATACTCGGAACGAGGAACCTCTGCAATTCTCACGACGTGAAAGTAAGAACACAAAGGTTGGTATAAGTGAAGATTTATTAGGCCCCAAAACACAACGACGACGACGATGATGATGATGTTAACTGAATATAAGAATATCGGATGTTATACAGAATAAAATATCATACGAGAAAACAAAACAAATACCACACATAGTAATTATCACATTGAATCAAGATGGAATTAATGTTGAACAAAAATCACAATGAGTAGAAGAACCTAATTTTGATTTCTCTTCCCGTCATATTACAATCATATTAAACTTATTGATTTGATAGTATTTAACTTTAAATTCACTTACTGTGGGTAATGAGTTCATTGTAATTTAAAGGTTGATTTAATCCATTTCTTCTTAGAATATGAGCCATTTGAACGATTACTTTGATATTCTGTTTATTTACAAGTGTGTTAATTAAAAGGAAAATCAATGTTTCACTGATTAACTGTAAAGCAATATCTGTTGAGACTATAATTTATGGACGAACCAATCAGAGTTAAGATGATAAGTCTTGGATTTTGGCGCGAAATTCACTCACCCAATTGTCTAAATAAATTATAGTCTTACCCAACTTTCGACTAATCATGAATCATAAAAAATAGGTTAATGAATTTAGATTTATTTAACATTGAAAAGGATTGAAACTATACCTCATTACAATTATTTTTATATTGATTTGTTAATATTATCGATTATTAATTTAAATTTTGATCAAAATCATTATTGAATCAAAATTAAAATTGAATAATCAATAACTTATGGTATGTAACAAAATTTCTCAATGTTGTATGATTTAAAAAAAGAAAGATCTAATAAAATCAATAAAAAAGAAAGATATAGCTTTCTAATATTATTCTTTCATCAATGAAACTAAGTTTTAAAAAAAAGAAGAGAAAAAAACTATTTCAGAAAATGTAATTTACTCAGTAAATAGTATTTGGAGATAATGGAGAAGATTTGTAGTTCAGGTGGATGGTTTTTCGATGAAATTTTATTCTTTGAGTTAGGTAGTTTAATCATGGAGCTTTCATCATTCATTTGAACGACATTATCAATATAAACTTCAGGTAGAAGTGAAGTATTCGAATTTCTCTATATGACAGACTTAAAGTCAACAAGAACTAATTAACATCGAAATCTACAGGATAAGTTGTGAATCATATGTGAAGAAATTCTAATACTTCACTTCTACCTGATGATATTGTACAAAAGAATGATGAAAATTCTACGACCAAACTATCCAGCTCATAGAACAAAACTCTATCAAAATAGTATTTTATTTATCTAAACAGTTTAAATAATTCAGAAATGAGTGAATTTTAGCCTAAGATGTCACTTGGAATGTGCCTTACATCAAACCTTTAAACATTGTTCGTCTAAATAATCAATCATCACATCTATTCAAATACGAATACAGTTTCAATACAGTACGTTTTAAATTGAAAACTTTGAAAAGATTCATTTGAAATTGACGTACTTTCCAAAAATTTGATATCATCATATGCAGTCTGTGGAAATTAATACATAAATATTAAAAGTAGTATTAGATTAGCCATTATTTGGTTATTAACAACTTATAATTCCATCTTAACACTAAACATATTCGATGATAGTAACTATGGTATATTTAAAAATCTAGTGAAGGTAGGATTACTTGAGAAATATCAAACTATCTCATCTGACATATTGGTAAGTAGATGACCATATGAAGTAGCATTTTATCGATCATTATAACATGATCAGTTTCTATTCACATTAACGTAATTCATTGAATACTTGTATGATTAGCTCGAAGCAACGAACACCTTGGTAAGAATGAATCATGTTTTAAACAAAGATGTTTTGAAGACGTTTATGATATGGACCGACTTGAATTGAGCCTGATACATATGCCTTCAGTAATATTCAATGAAATATCTAAGTAAAAAGAACGTTTAATAAAACTATTTATTTTCCAGATGGAGTTAAAAAAAGGTGAACTAGTTTTGCCATCTTAGTGTGTTTTTATAACTTAAGTTACTTTTTTGGATATTAATTATATTGGGAGATTTATCTGACGCATTAGTGTAGCTCTATATTCTTCATTAACAATATAATTAACAAATTCAATAAGAGGTTTTGTTTGATTACGCTTAATCGATAGTGGTCATTTGATAGTTAGAACTAAGGTATTCTAGATAATTTAAAATATTCCATCACACCGATAGTAAGCTTAAAATGTATCCACTACACGTAGTACAGGATACAATTTCGCTAATCAAACAGCTCAGTCTTTCTATTCAGAAAATATATTGGGTTTGTTGACAGTGATATACACAGTTTATTTAGTATAGTATAATGTCTGAAAGTAAGATTAAGTAAGACAAATGTATATGAAATACAACCGTCATTATAACTAATTGGAACATTTACGATTTTAATCCCAGAATCATACAACCAATTCAATTTACGTATAAAACACTTCCTATTGTCTTACATTTCTACATATAAACTTAGAAGTTTTGTTGCTAAACAATGTAGTGTCTAATATGCATATGTATCGATCCATCCTTTTTACCTTTATCAGTACAAAGTGAATAAGAGAGAAATTTAAACAAACGAAGAACAGAAAACGGACGATAGTTTTAGAGATGAAGGGAAAATGATACAGATGAAAATTATTTAGGAAAGTTGGGTTGAGGTTAGCAGTAGAATCCAGGTCTATTGTTTCATCTTATCAGTGAATTGTCAAGGGAATGACCAAATTGAGGTTCAAACTCAGTAATTTTCACCGTTAATGTTCAATGTGTTACACTAAATTAGAAAGTCCAGAGAGCTACTATATTGTCTTACAGACAAAATAGGTATATAATTATTAATAAGGGTCTTAATTATCCTTTTATGAATATCCAGGACAGAGTTTTGATCAGACTTTAACAGACTTTGTGGAACTTTCACACTTCACATTATAGTAACCTACTAGACTTCCACAGAAACAGATTCAAATTGACTTCATATGTGACTAATCTAGCTTTATATAATATGATACTGTAAGTTATAAATATTTAAGGTGTTCCCATAAAGAGACAAACCAAAAAGGAAGAAAATAAATAAGTTGCATATTATACGAACTGAATGCTGTCCTAATTATTGAATGAGTTTATAAAAATTATAAACCAGTTAATAATGTAAGTGGTAAATAGACATGCGTGTGTATCAAAGAAATTATTGTATGGATAATGATATTAACGTAGACACATATAGAAGTATACAAAATAAATAGAGATTGAGATGATTCAAATGTCACAATTGATTGATCACTGGGTGGTGATCAATGTCATACTTGTCTTGTCCTTATTAGTGCAGATCGAATGCTATCGATCATGTTGCAATGTGGCCACCAGTCTAGGTGACTCGACACTGCGGGCACTATGTATTGAGGTTTAGATGGTGGTTGGAGGTAGTAATAGTAAAGTTAAGGTGTGTCAGTGTTAAAGTTAGCACTCAAGCTACACAATTTTCAGCATTACATTATTCCTACTTAGTTAATTTCAACGCTTTAGTGATGGTTATATAACATTATTGTTGGTTCTAAAAATAGATGTTCCTATTACATCTAAAAAAATATTTACATCGAATGTATCTTATTATAAAACCTTGTTTCATTTGAAAATAAGGCATCAACACACTTAACTAGTACTAACAATACATGACGGATGATGAATAATGATTATTTTCCAATCTGTGTAATTCACAACTCAAAAATATTGATCTAATCACTTGATTAGTTCATAATCCCGACTTACTAATCAACAAAATTATAGTCAATAAAACAGCCTCTCAGTTTTGCCAGTGTCACAACTACACGATAACCTACTTACTTACTTACTTACTTACGCCTGTTACTCCCATTGGAGCATAAGCCGCCGATCAGCACTCTTCAACCCACTCTCTCCCGAGACTTCCTTTCTAGTTCTATCCAATTGTTATTCATTCTCCTCATGTCTGTCTCCATTTCTTGGCGCAATGTATTCTTTGATCTTCCTCTTCTCCTTTGACCTTGATGATTCCAAGTGAGGGTCAAAGGAGAAGTACTGAGGAATTTAATACAACTATTTCCAGTCAACAAATTCCAAATGAAATAGTATGTGAATCTTCTATTCCATTTTAATCCACAATCAAAATGAATTAATAATACGTCTATTGTTTGTAAAAACAGATCAATAAGTAACAGATTTTCGCTTTCTAATAGACAGAATCGATAATAAAAAGATGAAAACTAACACTTAAAGA
This sequence comes from Schistosoma haematobium, assembly GCF_000699445.3. NCBI lineage: Eukaryota > Metazoa > Platyhelminthes > Trematoda > Strigeidida > Schistosomatidae > Schistosoma > Schistosoma haematobium. Next base: position 15,052,082 of record NC_067200.1, read on the forward strand.
TATTTGAAATGATTTTGAAAAAAAAGTTCCATCATAATCACTATCACCTATGCAATTCAAGAATGAGGCGTCAAGATTTCTGTCAGCGTTTGATTTACTGATTTCCGACAGTAATAGGTACTCATACTAAGTTAGCAATTTTCATGCAATTAACATATAAGCGTAAAAGGTAAAAAAAAGTTTTAATAAGTGTATTTATCTATTGTCATGTAAGGATCTCAACTAAGTAGGCTAAATATTAAAACAAGAAAATATTTTGATAATGATTTTTTGGTTCATATTACAATTATGTTTATCTAAGTACACCTTAAGCTTTCAATGATTGTTTTAGATAAAATCAGTTCGTGACTATGACAAACTTTAAACAGTTGAACGATTTCCGAAAACACTGTATCTCAAATATTATATAGAGTTTATACTTATTATAATATAAGAGATATTATCTTTTCAATAGATTAGCTTTGAAAAAAAAACACAGCAAAATATCGCTGTCCTATGTTTACTCATAGACAGACAATAGTACTATTATTACCCAATCGATAGTTGGGTTAAAATCATTTATTCAGGGAGACGTTTTTCCTGTAAGTTAGTTGGTTCGATTATGAAGAGTTCATTATTCTTCTGAATAACACTATCAGCGCAAAGTTCAGGTAAAAATGAAGTGTTCGAATTTCTCCACATATGACTCACAGCTTGTTTTGTTGACTTCTATCTTGACTAGTTATTGTTTACCTTTATCCTGTTATTGTCTACCATTTTATTTGGTCCTTGGTCCTATATTTGTCTATAATTTTCCTGATCGATCGATAGATTGGATCGACTTCAGTGTGTCTGTTGATCGCTGATTGACCTAAGTATCAAGCCCTTAAAAATCCTCTGACGCTTTTAGAATTTCTCTTTGTCTAAGATCTCAACATTTTACCAGTCGAATGTATCCACAGTTGTCCATATGCATTGGTAAAAGCGAGGATATGTCATAGCGCTTGACTGCCAATTGCTAAGTGTATAGGCGAAGATAAAGGGGGCGTCCACTTTTACCGATGTAACGTTTTTGACAGTTTGAAAAATTTATTTTGTGAATGGTATTCGGTTCCCTTTCATTTGTCACTTCGTCTTTTAGTTTGCATAGGATTGATTGAAATGATTTTGCTGGTTTGTGTGCTACACCTATTCCAAACAGCTTCAATAATCATGTTGTCATTTTCGACATGTCTTTTACAAATGATAAAATGATCCGTTTGTTAGTTTCTATACTTGATTTAGTTTCTGTCAATGAGTTGAGTTGATAACTTTCTGATGAAGTTGAAAGGATAACCAATGTTGTGAAAGATAATTTTGAGATATTTTTCTTTATTTTTCTATACTGAAAATGTGCTGTATTACACATTATTGATCCACAACTAATAAGATAAAATCTAATAACATTTTTTCTATTTAAAACTTATATTTAATTAATGATTTCTCTGACATTTACACTTCGGGGAAGTAGTGATGACATCCTGAATGAAAATGAAAACAAAATGTGTTGTGCTTGGTAACAAGTTTAAAGTTGACTTTTAAAAAAACATTTATATCTGAAACATAATTGTTTATGTAAATATTTGAGAGAAATTCATTAATCTTTAGTAAAATTCTTTATATTACTAACTTTATAGACTAAAATCTTGTATGCTTAAAAGATCTTGTTCATTTCCAGCTTTTTTACATTCTATATAACTAAAATTTTTTCTGTTGAGGATGTTGGATTCCCAGAAATCACTTGGAAAAGGTCTTAATTTTGTAATTTCACTCTGAAAATTTGAATTTTATGTTTTCGCACCAAGCGACGCTTCGTTGACTCACTCGGAAATCCTTGTCTGTCATTAGTTGATGGATTGTTTTAGTACACTATTTTTTGGCTTTCCCAAGGCCGTTTCTATCATTGTATCAATAAGCTCGTATTTTCTGGGTGCTTGTAGAATACATTCTCTTAGCCTCATCAAGACTTCGTTATCTAGTTAGCAGGTCCGGGGACAACGGATTAGAATAACCTATCGTGTCACTGTATCCTGGCCTTCGTTCCGTTCACCGAGTAAAGTGAACTCGTAATAGAATTCAAGCTTATCATTTTCTCACTTTAACAGGAGAATCTTCAAGTAGAAGACTTTTTAACGTGAGACCTTAGTACTCAGAGTTGTTATCTGTTTTTAGTATGTGGATGATAAAATCAAATTATAATGTCTATAGAAAATAATTTACGGTTAATGTAGTTCCTTATACTATACTGATTAAGATGTTAATTATTGCTGTTATTTAAACTTTATTCATTGCTTGCATTCATTAATTAAAGACCAGAATAATAAAAAGTTGTCATAGAACGCAATCTTAATACAAAATTTTCACCTTCTTGTATATATCGATTGCTAGAAAAATAGCAGATTCGAACACATCTGACATCTCGAAACTCTTCCAGAACTGTCATTTGTACTCCTTTTTTTGCATAACTTGGTTGCTAGGGTGTTTTAAGGATGCATAATGACGAATAAATTCATAGGTATAATATACACAGCGTGTAATAATTGAATTAATAGAAAGAAATTGTGGCTTACGTAATGACAAAACTTGATATTATTCAGAAATCCCATATTATTTTTCCTAAATTTCATCACACTTGTATGATTGATGTGAAAGTATCCAGTTTATTAATAATTACGTTATACATTAAAATTAGTAAGGTTCGAATCCCGCTAGGCGGGATCGTGGATACTCATTGCTGAGGAGTTCCACAGCAGGACGAAACGGCCGTCCAATGCTTCCAGGTTTTCCACGGTGGTCTACCTTTAATTGACTCATGATCTCAACTATTAAAAATTACTATAATATCCACTAAACCGCCTCTGATATTAATAAAATATTGCTCTGATGTATCGTTTTTCGTTTTAATGAATTAAATCAAGTTTTTTTATCTGTTGATTGATAAAATAAGTTAGTGGTATAGCAATGAAACGCAAACAAGACCTGGATATAATATCGATTTCCGTCTCGTCAAAAAATCACTATTGATTGGTCATATACATACTTAGATTTAAAAAAGTTACCATTCCAAAATTAATTTAAATCTATTTAAAATGGTTAAACAAGAAAATAAACCTAGAACTTTATTTATTATAAGGATCGAGTTATGGAGATTGCTGAATGCTTATGAGATCTAAGTTATTCAACTACTAGAAGCATTAGATAGCTATTTCATCTTAGTATGGGACTTAGAAGTAACGTTTTCAATCACATTCAACAACATCTAGAATCAGCATACTTATAATTATTATATATTCATTGATAAATAGCTCTTACGAGGAATCGTTAGAGTTATGACCAGTCGACTTCAACTACATTGGGTGTAAAGTACCTAACAAGGACAATCAAAGATGGTCTCACAAAGTCGCAAATTGATTGAAACTAGACTTACATACCATATGATCTGGTTTGAGTGGTCTAGAGTTGTCACATGAGACCATGTTGTGGGTTCGTTCCTCGACTGAGGTAATTCGACTGTACAATTCTAGAAAACTCCATAATAGAATATAACACTATTCTAGTCTTTGCATATTATTAATAGTTGTTAAATTTAGACTGACTTGAGATTTTTATTTGTTTCGTTCAGATAATTGTAGTGAAGTGGCTCAGTTGAAATTTCATTGTATTCAATACGTAAGATTTGAAACAAATTTCAATAATTCTTCATCTTTGAAAAGTAATTTGATTATATTGTAATTTTAATTCCCAAGTTGTCAAGGTAAAATAATATTTGCATTTATAGAACTTTTGATTTATCTACTCCAGTGTTTCCTGTAATTAAATGTTGAAAATTGTTTTCACATTCTACCGTAATTATCACTTTTTAAAAAAAGGGTTGTCAATTTTGACCAATTATATGTGAGTATGAATGGGAAAAATCAACTATAAACTATTGATTTATACAAATATTCATCAAGATTAGAACGAATAGTTTTACAGAAATTAGGCGCCAAGTATAGAGAAGTCATTATAAGTGAGACTTATATTCTGAAATAATCTCAGCGATTGAAATTTAAACTAATTCCAACGTTTCGTCCAACTAACTTGTCTAGACATTTTGATTACCACCCTGAAGAAGTCCAGACAAGTTAACTGGACGAAACGCTGGAATTAGTTTAAATTTCAATCGCTGAGATTATTTCAGAATATAATTTTGCATATATATAAATTAATGAGATTAAATTGTGACTTCTGATTCAAAGTTTCAATGATTTGATCCTGTTTCAAGTGTTCATTTCAATAACACAGATATATATATATATAATCATAATATTAATCACTGTTCATTATTATGTATTTGGTACAATAGGGGACTCTCAATAGAATAGTGGATATCAAATATAGCCTTTTGTCTTAAGTTTATATATTTCTAGATAATTCTAAAATTGATTTATAGGGATTATAGTATTTCTAGAAAAAAGATGAATCCATTATGCCTCTCAAGTTAAATTCAAAAATTTAACTACTCTAATTTTCTAATGTTAGGAACAAAATAGGTCTTTTTAATGTCTGCTTAACAAAAAATTGTTAAAGTGCTTCAAAGATATCAAAGTATTGACTACTCTATTTTCATTCTCATATTAAGGTAGAAAATCTTTTTTTAAAAAAAGAAGGAAATTTGTGGCTTTCATAATAGTTTACGTCAATAACTAGTCATTAAATGACAATTTTAAATGAATTAATAAATAAATTGGTTGTACTGTACTTGATAAGTAAATTGTGATATCATAAGTAGTGATAGGTTCATTTCATAATGGAGATACAAACGCTTCAATGAATGCAAATGCCATGTAGTATCGGTTGACATGTTAAGCCCATATACCTTATTCTAGCTTTCTAACAAGTCAATCTATTCATTCTACTTGAGTCACATTCTGACCTTGTTAGTTATTCGCTTATCTCAATCTTGACTGTTTTTATATGAGCGCATATTGTGTGTACATTTCTAATCCCATTACTCATCACATGTCTGTAACTTACTTTTGTGTAACTATAAATATTGATTAATGACCGGCTAAATGGAGTTGGCTCACCCGCCATTCCCACTGTGCATCATTTCGCTTCACTTCGCTCTATTCCATTCGCTTCATATACAAAACATATGTATTCAAAAGTCCATTCTCGTTATTTGGCTTATTTAACTCCGTTATTGACTGGTGCGATTTGAGTGGATGATTATATACGAGGATAGGTGACACATATACATTTCGACAGTAATCATTCATACGATCTACCTGGAGTCAGATCCCGGGCCACTAAAGCAGTGAGCCCGTCGACAACATCGTCCAATCTAAATGACGACAAAATAAAGGGACCACTAAATGCAGTTAATAAAATCTATATTTTCATAAACACTTCAATAGGCAAACAACTAATTCAATGGCTAATCATGTTTACTAATGATTTAATTCAGTAAAAAACATAGTCATATAATTATAACTAATTATATCAATTGATAGCTGAATGGTAAGCAGGACCATGTTTTCTCTTGTCTTTAGTACACATAAAATTCAATCGATTAAGTTACAGTATGGCCACTGGTCTATATGGTATGCGGTTTCATACATTAAAATTCAATGTTCTACAGGGGACAAACCACATTTCAAATAAATTTATGGTAATGTCCTTACCTGGAACGATGCGAGTGTTATCCAGATTCAAATTTCCCAAGTAGAATCACTTGTCACTAGTTTGTTGATACACCTTAGTAACATCTGTTAGTTAAAATAAAAATAAAATCAAAGTTTTCTTGAACAATTTCTTTAACTATCCGCAATGTATACCACTTAATCTATGGAAAACTAAATTACAGTGCATTTAGAATAACAAATACATTTATAATGAAAACTTAATTGGAAACTTTTGATTCGATTTCTGTCTTTTAAACCATAGTTCATACTGAAGCGAAAAGTATCTTTAATTCGTTATGCGTCAGTATTAGTTACCTACTTATTTACGCTTGTTACTTCTCGTGAAGGTGCATAGGTCGCTCACCAGCATTCTCCATCCAACCCTGTCCTGGGCAATCCTTTCTAGTTCTTTCCAGCTGTTATTCATCCTTTTCATATCCCGACGTAATGTGTTCTTTGGCCTTCCCTTTTTTCTGCTTCCCTTCAGGATTTCAAGTTAGCACTTGCCTCGTGATGTAATTTGGTGATTTCCGTCATGTATATCTTATCCATTTCCATCATCTTTTAATATAGAATAATACTTCTTTAATAATCATTAATAATTTTTCATCATCTATAGAATATATATAGATTTTATTAATATTATTTAATTTTCTTTACAAATTATTCACTTCTCTTTCATCATTTTTCTTTTATACTTAAAAATTTTTCACTCTATAAAAAGAAGAAGAAAAAACCACATGTGTTCGTTCATAAAGTTATATTTATTGATTTATTCAATAATCAATTTATTGATTATGATATTTCTTTTTACAATCACCATGGTTATGTAACCAAATAATGTAGGTAAAAAATAATTCTAAGTAACAATAAATAATGATTAATTTATTTCTTATTAAAAGTCAATTTATACATTAATAATATTAAATCTTAGTGAGTTTATAATAACATTCCAACAACAACAACAAAAATAAGAAGCTGTTTCATTGGTCTGTTTATACAAAACCGACGAAAACCCCAGAAAATTGGTGGTTGAATCTAATGAAGTTTATTCAAATCATATCTAGATAAAATTTTCTATGTAAACTACTCATCAAATTTTCGTTATCACAAGGGTTATTTTTTGGAGATTCTAGTCATTTCAAAAGTTGAAATCATGAGTCAGTTGAAGCTAGACCATCATAGAAAACCTGAAAGCACTGGATGGCCATTTTGTCCTATTGTGGGACTCTACAGTGGTGCGCATCCACGATCCCGCTTTTAGGGTTCAAACCCAGGACCTATCGGCCTCACGCACGAACGCTTAGCCTCTGGACCAATAAGCATGTGTTTATGTCTACCTTCAACCAATCCACAAAATTGCACCACCATCCACCATTGTCTTCAGTGAGCTGATATCTCGAAGCTCGCGGGGGAGGGATAGTGGATGCTCATTGCCGAGAAGTTTCATACTAGGACGAAACGGCTGTCTAGTGCTTCCAGGTTTTCCATGGTGGTCTAGCTTCAATTGACTCATGATTTCAACTATTGGAATTTTCATTACATGTTTTATTATATCTTTCAAAAATAGATTATTACATTCAATGTATATTATTAGTTTAATAGTTGAATTCATGAGATAATTAAAGCTAGATGATCATCGAAAACTTGGAAACACTGATAAGTCCAGATTTTAAATCTTGCGAAACGGGATCGTGGTTACTCACTGCTAAAGAGTTCCACACTAGGATGGGACGGCCGTCCAGTGCTTCTAGGTTTTCCATGGTGGTTTAACTGACTCATGAATTCAACTATTGAAATTACTATAATATCCACAAAAACTCTTCTCTGAGTGTACTGTTAGTTCAGTTATATGATACAATAATAAAAATAGTTATGACAAATTATTATTTCCATTTTAACAAAAGAAATTGCTAGTTGACTTCATAAAGGAAATCATTGTATAAAAAACTAAAATTTTTTTTATCATAATTGTATATGTGTGAATAAATTTCAACGCCATTTTTGAAGATATTGAGTTTAGTAATTAGCAATTTTATTCTTATACACTGACTAATAATCTTAGACTCAGAAAAAATAAACAGACATTCGGTGCTTCCATGTTTTTACAAGAAAAACACAGTTAGTTTTTACATACATCAGAATCATATTTTCATACTGTTCAATGTCACTGGAGGGTTTAGTATAAAGTAATTAAGTTGTGATCATCACTACTATCACTACGAAACATCAGATCATAAATACATTGTATAATATAATATTTTATTGATTAAGATCATGAACCAATTGATGTTAGACCACCACTGAAAACCTGGAAATACTTGATGACCGTTTTGCCCTATTGTGGGACTCCGCAACAGTGCACAGCCATGATGTTAATCTTTAATCTCAACCAATCCACGAAACTGCGTAATTATCATCCATTGTACTGAGTTAGATACCTGTCTCTACCTGACACGGATTAGCTCCACTAGTCACGGCTTCTCACTAGAACCCCGAGAATCCCCTCATGATGCTAGTCACTAGTGAGCACATGGTAATTATCAGTATAGGGTTGTGGAGATTAGTAAGTTATTGAATTCAAGGAATTTGATTTTCTTTAAAAGTTAAAAAAGGACAAGATTTATTTAAAGTTGGAGATTATATAAGATCATTTTATATTAGCGTGTAGAAAACCAGTTACTCAAAAACAGGATATCAGATAGGAAGTGCATTATTATTCAGTCAGTTGTAAATATATCAGTCTTAGAGGAGTTTAATATCAGCTCAAATAGCTCAATATTGACTTCTTAGACTTGGAATCTAGTTGATGAAAGTTTGAATTTCTCAAGGAACAGCACTTCCTCAGGATTATTGGTATAGCCTATTAAAGAGTGACAACTAACACACAATCTAGACTAATGATTTCTTATCAACTGTCTTAAACTACCTAACAACTGTACAAATTTACGGATTGATAACGTTGAAAGTAAAAAATATCTTTGGTTATTAATTTCAGTTTTCATCTTGACCAATATCAGTATTATTAGTAAAGTTTGCGTACAAAGAAAAACAACTTCTTTTCATTAGGTAAATTATAACAATCTTTGTTTATTATTACTGTTCTTATTATTAATGCCTTTATTCAATACTATGTGCTTGGTACAATACAGAATTCACAGAGCAAAGTATTTCGACAAGTTTCCTTTACAAAACAAAGAAAAAGCGGCAACCGCATACATATATACATAAATTACGTAAATAAACTACCTGGAATTAAATGAAATATTCTTTAACAAGATCAAAATCTGTACAACGTTTCAATTAGACACATGTTTAAGAATACAAGTTACTGAAAAGGTCAGCTTTAACAATCTGTTCGTCACAGTATATTTGCTAGATGAAGTAATGTAGAGCTCTTATAACTGTGCTTTCATGTATGGATTATATTGCATTGATATCTCATTGTACTAGAAGTTATACAAGGAGAAAGATATGAATGAAATGGATGGTTAGTATGAGATAAGATAACACCTTTCAGGAGTTTGCGAAATTCTAAATGTCCATCCACAACCATATTAATAATGATCTTAAAAGATTCACAACACCCCCTGCTAACTGCTAAGGATGAAGCCTCTTTATGTAAAACGTCGGATGGAGAACTTTCTTCGATATCAGTAAAATATGAGGAGACGAAGAGAGAACGGAGGAAAAATGAACACCAAGAACAGTGACCTTTGACGTTGTTTTTATCAAACAATCGACAATAGTACGAGATTGTAGGATTCCAACAGGGTGTTTAACTGATTATCGTGTTCAGGTTAAAGTTAATGGTTTGACATTTAGAAGGATTAAATGCAAGACCATTCATAACTGCCCATTGTCTAATGACTGACAAGAACATATTCATTTCGAGGAGTTGCGGAAAGGTAGAAATCGATATACATACAGTAAGATCGTACACATGTGTTACAAAAGTGTTTCTATGGAAGTTGGAAGACCATGTAAAAAATAAAAAGAAAAAAAGAGGGGAAAGAGAGATTCATAAAACATATACCAATCAATGATAATTAATATTTCCATATTTATTGAAATGACTTTGCCAGTTGTCGTTCGCTAATAATGTCAAGTATTTATACTTTGTTCATGCAATTGAATTGCTAAATTCTTTTTAGTCTACCTGTACAGAAAACGGAATAAAGTATACAATGGAAAGATAACTCTTCAAAAATAAAGTAAGAAATTGTAATTTAAATAGGAAACTTGACATGAATATTTTACAGAAAAATCATTTTATCAAACTAAACAGTAATTAATTTGGCTAACTATGAAGTTTAGGCTATTTATAGTAGTATCATAAATAATCAGATAGGATTGAAGTGATAATTCGTTTTACATTTCAGACTGTTCATCAGTATGCAACTATAATTTCACCAAGAACTGTATTCAGAATGTTTTAGTTCTCTTACAGAAAGTTATTTGCTTAAAATGCTAATAATTAATGGAATATCAGAGTGGAATTACTGAAATTTCTCGACAATAAAAAAATTCATATCAGAAAAGTTTTATGAAGATTGTAGTAATTTCAATGGTTGAAATCATGAATCAATCGAAGCTAGATCACCAGGGTAAACCTGGAACCACTGGACGTCCGTCTCGTCCTACCGTGTAACTCCTCAGCAGTGCGCATCCACGACCACACCTGGTCGCTTCAAACGCCATCACGTAATTCACTTAGCCACTGAGTCCTAGTGGCCACTTGCTTGTGCAATGGGGTGAAGTTTTAAATTCACTTGGTGTTGTTTACTTGTATCTTCCCATTGTTATATAGGGCTGAAATCGACTAGTCTCTAGGTTCGAGTCCCACAGTGAACATGAACTCAGATGCTGGTACATCTAGCTGAGGAGTCCCAAAAAGGACGAAACGCGCTTCATGGATTCCATTGTTATCCACTATTCATCTTTGTTAATAAAGTTTGGGACCTCAGGCAATATCGAGACAGTCCGCACAGCATGCACATATGCCAACAAGAGACTGATCAATTGTAGTCCTAAATAACAATGTGAAGATACAAGTAAACAACACTAAGTGAATTTGAGTAATTTACAGTAAATCTAGAAGAAAATTTCACTATCATTGAAATCATATCGATCAGAACATTATATGTACATCACTTATCAAGAGAATCAAGTCTACAAGTTCATTACATACATATTTTCTTTGTGAATTGAGTAAAAATGAGAAGAATAACAATAATACTCTTTAATTAGATTGATTGAATATATTTCCAGTTGACATACATTTACTCTGATTGACTGGTTTCAACCTAGTTTAGAGATTTTTTTTTTGTTTTTAACAAGAAATATTAACCGACATTTTTGTGAACAGTTAAAATTATAAAAACAACTGTTCAACTGTGAAATTTAAAACAAAACGGAAATGTAGTTTATCCAAAAGATTACCCAACCTTTAAAATACTTTTCATTACAGCATAAGTTAGAATTATTCATAACCACAGATGAATGGACAACTGTTTTGTTTGAGTTTTGAACATTTTAAGAATGTTGACAAGCTACAGAAAATGAAATTGAATTTGTGACTAGTTGTCATGAATCAGTTCATCTGAAATTCTTAACTTTTTTGATAGAACTCATTGGTATGAAGGCCTGCTTTAAACAGCTAAATTCCTTGTTCTGATTTTTAACGGCTAAACAATCGACACCTTTCCGTGGTGCCTACTATATTGCAATGCAAATAATTCTCATAGAACATTTTATATTTACAATAATCATATTTTTTGAAGTGACTGGAGTTCTTTAGAAAAGTCGTGACTAAGGGAAGTCGACCATATTAGGCATTGGTAACTTATTGAACTGGGCAATTGTCTTAGGTTATCAGAATGTGATTGAAATTGAAAAGGTGACCAACTAGATTTCAACTAAATAGTCTAAATGTTATCATGATGTTATAGTCTTTTGCTCGACTAGGTTACATCATGGGCCTTATAATGTTTGACTATACTCCTTGATATAAACCATAAAATTTAAATGTGTTGGAACGTTTAGTATTAAAGTTGAGTGTTAATGAAGGGAACTAATGGATGTATGTACACGTATGCCAGTCAAGGAAATGTAAAATGGGACCTTGACTAGAAATATAGTTCATTCTACTGGGATTTTCTGTTTGTGTTTGACAATTAATATTAGCAAAAACGCCTGTTATTTCTAGACACACCAGACTCATCATGTGCTAGCTTCAAGATATAAAAACCTTGGGTCTGATTCTCCTGTGCTGGACCATAGGTATGTTCTAATTAAGAAAAGGTAAATCAGATGAAGCATGAATCTAGTCCTTCCTTATCTCTCTCTCATACCAATTTGTGAATGAAGCTTACACCTCATTTCAGTATTAAAATAGAGATCTCAACCACCACAATATATGACTAATATTGGTAAATATCAACTGATATATAGTGGCAACAATTAAGAGATAGTGTACACACCTAGCTTAGTTGACATAAAAATCGATCATAACATTAAAAAAAGATCTTCCCATACTTATGTACTAAATAACTTCTTTTAAACATCATTCACTGATTTCTGAAGTAAATAAAAGGAATTTGCCGGGGAGACCTTTAGCATATTCATTTCATTAAATATTGTCACTGAACTCCAACATTCATAGTTTTGGACAGCAGGTAGATAATGCAGAACCATGATTCATGGGTCATCCCCACTGTGCAGATAAAACAATAATATTTATGCACTGAGGTTTCGTTCTTGGAAAGTTTAAATTTTACACTTTGGACCTAATTATTTTGGGATTTTTCAATTTTGTCATCTTTTTAAAACGTAATTCGTGACTTGACTCGTTCGCTGTTCACTTTTCTCAGTTTCGTGGTATTGTAGTGAGGATTCTCTTTGTTGTGTAACGATGCTGTTTTAATACCAAACATTTTGACGTAGTTCTATTACCTTGGTTGTTGGCTTGATGGTGACATTTTCGAGAGTTAGTCTTCGCCAGTTAGTTTACAAGCTAAATGTAACAATCTGAATCTCCATGACCTCGCAACTGATTCTGTAGAAAATAAGTCCTTTACGAGCACAACCAAATTTTAAGCAGTTCGACCGATGAAGAAAATTTTTATAAAGATAACAATAGTTGAGATCATGAGTCAATTGGGGCTAGACCACCATAGGAAACCTGGAAGCACTGAAGTTAGACATTCACACCGTTGGACGCCAGCCAGCTCAGTGGTCCAGTAGGTTGAGCGTTCGCGTGTGAGACTGATAGGTCCTGGGCTCGAATCTCGTGAGTGCGCACTACTGGGGAGCCCCACAATACGATGAAACGGCCGTCCAGTGCTTCTAGGTTTTCTATGGTGGTCTAGCTTCAATTGACTCATGATCTCAACTATTAAAATTACTACAGTATCCACAAAACCCCTTCTAATAATAAAGATAACAACCTAAACTGATAACATTTTTGAAACTCATTGAGCACACTTCGTTTATATTTCGAATCTGCATTGTGTCGGACAAATATTATTTGCATGCTAATGCCGTTTGGATAATCTTAGTGACGTTCATCTTGATTTTCATAGGAGGAGTTGCTAATGATTGGTTTAGTACTAACTTTGAATTGTAATAGTATATCCATATAAACATATAATCATCTGAATGATTTGGCCTTGTTAAAAAATCTTTTAAAAATAGTGACTAAGTTAAAAGAATATTAAAGAGTTAACTGAAAAAAATCCAAATACTTATGTTTTCGTCAACATTAAGATATTATCAGAATGGATTTTGTGGAGATTATTAGTAATATTATAGTTGAATTCGTGAGTCAATTGGAGTTCTAATGAGAAGCAGTGACCAATGAAGTTCAACCGGGTCTGTTGTGACATAATAACTCACTGAAGGCAATGGTGGATGGTGGCTCAATTTCGTGGATTGGTTGAAGTTAGACATTAACAGTGTTGGATGCCGGCCACCTCAGTGGTCTAGAGGTTATGCGTCCGCACACGAGACTGATAGGTCCTGGGTTAGAGACTCACGGGTCGGGATCGTGGATACGCACTGCCAGGGAGGAGTCCCATACTAGAACGAAACGGCCATCCATTGCTTCCAAGTTTTCTATGCCGGTCTAGTTTCAATTGATTCATGAATTCAACTATTACATTAAGACAGTTTTGAAAATTTATTTTAATCAGTTTAAATTAAGACGAATTGACTAAAATTTCCAATATGAGGATAAACATAATCAAGTCGATGTAATTTTTAACGAATTGGTTGAAATGTATTTTTTCTCTCTTACCAAGCTAATTGATTAATGAATCAAAACATGTCTAATGAAATTTACTCATGTTGAAATTAAAACAGACATAATTGATTATGACATTGGATAGGTAATGTGTTACATGCATCAACTTGATTGATAGTGATGTTCCTGCTCAAAAGCTATTGAACAACATGAAGAGTTAGGAATTTTTACTACTGAAGAATTATGAATGATATTAAAACTGCTTTAGTTTTTTTCAAAATGCTGCTAGCTGATGGAAAAAATGTCAATTTTAATTTATTGTATAGAAGAAATGATTGAGATCTTGAACCGATTGGTGTTAGACCATCTTTGAAAATATGGAGACAGTGGACGGCAATTTCGTCCTATTGTGGGGCTCCTCAGCGGTGCGCGGGATTCAAACCCATGGCCTTCAGTCTCACGCTCGAACTCTTGACCTCTAGACCACTGAGCCGGTTGGCATCCAACGGTGTTAATGTCTAACCTCAACCAATCCACAAAATTGCGCGACCATCTTCCATTGAACTGAGGTAGATATCTGTCTCTACCTGAAACGGATTAGCTCCACTTGTTGGATCTCAATCAATAACTTAATAATCTCCACAACTCTATGCTGATGGAAGAAATAAATCATTGTATATCAAGATTTTATTGTTTGTTGTGAGACAGTAGTATTTTTTGTTGTTGTTGAAGCTTTTCAACTTAAATAATTTAATATTATGAAACCCAAGTGATGGGTATTTAGATGATTTTCTAATTAAAACGATTTATGCCCTAAGATTAACCAGTCCATAATTAATAACGATGTGTATTGTTATGCAAAGTAATTATCAGTAGCGTTTCCATTTGTCACAACCTTAATTATACTGAAATAACTCAGAGGTGGTAATATTCAGTAGGTAAACAGAGTCTCATTGGTCATATTATATTTATATCAATCATATATTAGTATGAACATTGTAAAACTGATATATATATGTATATGTAGGAAGTGTACAATGAACTGTATTTTTGTTGTACAAATTTTCACTTGAATTAAATTGAATCAAATGAACTGGATCATTTATAAAATGTGTTCACTTATACATAATGATTCAAGTCTTTATTATTATTTATGAATTGAAATGAGAGTTATATTAGTTAGTTCAATGAATCGAATACATTCAACTTAAAGTATACTGTATCTTTGTTAATTGTGTAGCGAGTGTTTAATAGTTAAAATACCCTATTTTTTAACAAGTTGAAACCTAACTACATCTATTTCGATTGAAAGTCTTTACACAAAGAAAACAACGTAACTTGAATTTGAATAAACTGAACGTGATTAAATTAATTTCATATGTATTAATTTTTTGGATTATATATCATAAAGTGACTATAGTTAGATTAGATTATCAGTGAAAATAGGGAAAAAATTGGAACTGATTTTACATTTTAATAAAACACTCTTCAAAAGTATGCATCTTCAATTCCACAGGGATAAAAGAAACTAAGGACTTTCAGGCTTTATGATTATCATTCAGTTGGCATTGAATGGTTTGCATTTCCAACTTCAGTCAATTTGAACGTCGATTGACATTTATGTTGTGTCTAATTTGACTAAGATAATCAACGTTTCACAATAACCTTATGAGTTGCGGATTACTGGTGAAACTAAGATATTCAATAATCTCTACAACGTCAAACATTCATTGATTTATTAGGTGAAAACTATATACATCATAATAGCTTTCATCTTAATTTGAACGAGTATTTTGACAGCAGTTAAGGGTCGAGTTAGTAGAAGACAACAATAAAGAAGTTATACCTAGAAGAATTATCGGAAATTTTAATGTTTGATTATCTTTTTTTTAAATCTTGAAGCTGACTGCTGATTGAAACGTTGGGTTCACCTCTTAATTTCAATCGATGAGATTATTCCACAAACAATTTCCTTTGCATCAATATATGCAGTTTAATTTCTATTTATCG
This sequence comes from Schistosoma haematobium, assembly GCF_000699445.3. Classification (NCBI taxonomy): domain Eukaryota; kingdom Metazoa; phylum Platyhelminthes; class Trematoda; order Strigeidida; family Schistosomatidae; genus Schistosoma; species Schistosoma haematobium. Next base: position 15,068,018 of record NC_067200.1, read on the forward strand.
TAATGTAAAACGTTTTTAAGATCACATACGTGGCTGTAGTCTTTTGAAAAAAAAAGAAGTTTTGCTGAAAAGATAGATAACTTTAGGATATGCAGACGTAGTCTGCACGAATAAGCATATGCCAATAGAGACCGATTAGTTAAAATATCAACATAGGGAAGACTAAAAGCATCGTATATGTAAACGAATACATACTAAAACAACTGGTATCTATATGGAATTGATAGCTATGTGGAGAGTATTTTGGTGTTTATTGTGAGAGATACTGAGTTCTAATCTATATGTGAACATTATCACTGGGATGTGGATGTATGCAGATGAATATTCTCAAATAGGACAACACATTTACCATTAATTCTTCAGCTAGCCACTAACCAATTTTATTATAAATTTTTACTAGAGAAAACATTCTGCCAATCCTCTCAGAATGTAAATTTTCCGATGCAGATTGATCAGTTACACTCCTTAATATCAACAAGTGAACCCAAACCTTCATATTTAAAACATGTTGTAATATGACTTAAAATGTGCTTCAGTCTAAATACAATATTAAATACCCATTAATTAAATATGTGTTAGTAAATGTCTTTCGAATACAAAACGTATACTTAGTACTATTCGGCATTCACCATCTGGATATATTTGCATCCCAGTTTTCTGTCGACAAAAAGATTGAAACTCTACACTTATCACTTCAAATGTCAAAGAATAATCTACTGAGTTGGAGAACAGCTGCTAAACAAGTTCATGATAATGATTCGTTGCAAAATATTATGTTGTATTAGTTTAATTCATATTACACAAAATTTGACTGATATAATACAATTTACAATAAAAGCTAGGTAAACATGGTAACTCAGTGATCAGCATGTGTCCTGGATAAGTTGTTGACTTATTATCTACGATTATGATATTAAGTAACTTGGATTTGAATTCTATAGAAAGTATCAGTTTCGACAAGACTGAAGATACTTTATTGCTGATAAATCCCAACCATCTCAAAATCAACACCTAATAAGGTTTAGGGGCTTGATATTCTTCCTTATGATATAGAGTATATATTTTTACAAGCTTATAGTTTTAATACGGTGAATTAACATGACAATTTTGTACAAGCCTTATTTGAACTTGTGAAAGACTGAATATGCGCGGTTTTATATTTAACGTTGTCACGTTAACCTAATGTATTGCAAACCAGAATAATGGTCTACGTTTACGTCGTTTGTCATGTATTATAAAATAGCGGATTTCCGGCTTTCTAGTATTAAGCTTGCTTTCACACACGACGTAATGCGTCCAACTTATCTAATAATGTTATATGACATATTTTAAATAACAGACCTTTTGCAATAGACCGATAGCACCTCTGACTTGGTCCCATGTTGTCAGGTGCCTGAGTCTTATAATTGTTTCGAAAACATTCACTACTACTGGACACTCAATGTTGGTTTGACTCGTTGATAGGATAGGGTTATTCACAATGACGAGGAAAAAACAAGCCAGCCATCGTTTTCTTTCATTACTTTCGATAAAATCGTGAGTGAAAATTAGAGACGAACATGGAGACAGTTAGAGAATTGCAGCCGGTGGGAACATTTATTTTAGCTAAAAAAACTGACTCTGATTTCCGATATCTACAAAATAATGCTCAAAACAAAACAGATTAACATTTTACCACATAAAACAAGCGGGCTTGCCTTACGTAATGCACTGACTTGAGTAGCAGCAGCAAAAACAGAGAAAACATAATGGGATCAGAAAAATTACCATCAACACTTAGAATATTACGTAATTTGTGGGATTTCATCACACCAAAACATTAAATTATACAGTCACACCAAAAAATAAAAAGCGAAAAAAACACATAGAACGAGGCAAGCGGAACGCCATTGCTTATAAAGATGGAGAAAATGATAATTCACGCTTCATTCTGATTGGTCGCTAAACAGACTGCCAAAATTACGAAACGGAGTTGAGTTTAATTGTAGCCCTGAATGCTTATGTGACTACTAAATGTGTCATTTGTACCCAAATTAACTATTTTATACTTATTCTGATGATTCGTTATGAGTACAGTCTTTATATATATTTTTGGACTATATAAGCTAACTCAATAATTCACACTGGTTAGTTACCAAGTTAATCCACTCAGTACTGCGAATCATCACTATATCAGTTCACTGACTTCACGATTGGTTCCTGCATAAATTCAATTATACAACACAAAACACATTTCCTGAAATCGTTGTACTCTATACATTTTGTTTGCCTAGTTAGTTTATCTGAAATATATCCATTTCAAAAAGATATCGTATCATATGTTCGAAATTGCGTTATCAATTATATTTGATCACATAACCTGATTAATTTGAAGTGAGATAGATATACTGTTAAATTTAAGATAAAATGATTCTTCCTAATTGTTATGGACGTTTAGAAATCAATGTAAAAGCTTATTTCTATTCATTTAGTATAATTTAATATCATTACTATCGGCATAAAGAAAACAATACAGTTTCTTGAGTTATGTACATATTCCTCTGTTGATTATTTATTTATACGTCGTTCAAGCGAGTGTCATTTTATGTTGGTTACTTACAGACGATGTTTTGGTTACTTAGTAGACTTAACAAGTTAGTAATGACTATTCTCTCAGATTTTAGGCACTTTATTATTAGTAGTAGTATTGTAGTGTAGGAGAACACAGGTGAGGACAACCAAATTATATTTAGCAGAACATTACAGAGTTACTTGCTAAAATAGAAAAACCATATTATAATACCGAATTTGCAAAATATTCAATATTTGTCCCGGACTTCATTGTTCTTGCATTTCTATACTAATTGCTTTCTATTCCCGCTCTTCCTTTCTTGATCTTCCCAATCTTCTGCTGCCAGACATTGCATTCCTGAATCGCGTTATATACTACTTATGTCAATATAAGTAGCACGCACCATAGTATTACTAGTACACTAAGTATATACAACTTGAAACTCTGATGTTGTTTCCTTCACATAAATCAGTCTATGACAAGTAGGCATAAATAACACCACTTTTGTAGTTATGGTATATATACTCAAGTGTAAATGTGATTTGCCTAAAATACTTAATACAACAAGAATTTCATATATCCAACCATTTATCATGGATTTGTATAGTAACGATGATTATTATTGTCATTACTACTAAAGTCCGTATGAGGTAAGATAAACTACAAATAATCTGTTCAGTAGATATTTAAAATTGACCTATCAAGAGTATAAGTTATGGACATCACTTAAAAAGCTATTTGATAGGTGATGAGGCACTTTAGTGAGGTTCGTAAAAACTATTAGAATTACCATATAACTATTGGGTTGACGAAGACATTAAGAGTATATGATCTCTTCTCGTTTCAGACAGATGATCCCCCGTTCGGTGGATTGTTTATGAAGTGGATTAAGAAATATTGTATGGACACGTGTTTCTGACAAAACGTTTAGTGTTGAAAAAAGTTGTTGTGACCTGACCAAAGATGACAAGCGAATAATATGACAACAGAAGATCCTGACGTTTGGGAAATTTTAGGAATATTGTGCATAATGGAGAAGGATACCTGTCAAGTGTACTGCCTCTAAAGGGGTTTATATATATAAACGAATAAACATTGAATTCGATATAGTGGATTGTTATGAATGTACTTAGTAGACACCTGAGCAGTTTGCACAGTAATTCAGATTCCAGAGAAGGTTATAAGATACATATTATGTATATATTTTCATTTGATGAAGAGACTGTATTAAGATTTTACTTCGTACACGTTTAGTAGTAGAATGAAGTCATTAGGAATTGAGAGAACTATTATCGGAACTTCAGTTATTCTTGTCGACTGGTCCAGTCGGGCGTTTATCTAGGACTCAGAATACTCAATAACTCTCGCCGCTGATTTTTAAAATAGAAAATCCAGATACGATGACACAATGTATTGCACGACAAATCTTAGCAAACAATTGTTAGTCAGTTTGGTACAGAACTTGTGTATCTGGTATTGTCTCTAACAGTTAAGAGCTATGAATTCTGGCGATCATTAGCTAATTAGTGGTCTTCTGGTTTTCTTTTCTATGGAATTGACCCCAACACAATGTTTCACAGCCACAGTGAAGTTATGGAAGTCTAATGGGTGAATTTTGAAATAGCCAAACACAATCAATGTGGCAACTTTGTTGATAGTGATCAGATTCTAACTTTCATCGCATAAAACACGTGACAGCCATATCTTCATATAGGTTTCAGAACATTTGTGATTGTTGATAATTCCTTTTGCTATCAAATACTTACTTATGAAGCCCTGAACAACTGTATCATCTTAGCAGTGATTTACTTATGATTATCGACTGTACATCACTCTAAAGATAGAATTATGAGTTGTTTAGTGTTGATTATATGAGTACATGATTAAGGACTGCTTTTTTAATTTGTAACTTTCTTTCAGCTTCCACTGTTATCCAGTTTACCACGAGGTTAAAGCCAGACAAATTGGATTTACAATGAATTTTCTTGAGTTAAAGTAGTCAATAATTCAATGGTACACTTTGGAAAAAAAAATCACTTTCATTAATCATATATGAATTAGCATTATTCAACGAAATGATCGCCAAAAATCATACGATCATAAATGTTATGACCTTAAATTAAGTTGATCCATAAAATCGTCAATCATCACATTTACGGAAAGTGATTCAATTGATCATAGTCTTAACAATATGTAACATTGAATATTTGATATTCAGTGATTTTTTCTTCTTCTTCTTCAATCTTAGGGTATTTATTGATATTTTCTATTTTTTTTTTGAAGAATAATTTCGAACAGAACTAGATTTTAAATTGATAATTTTTTTCAGAAATCACAGATGCGCCATTTGTATTAAAGTCTGTCATAAAGAAAGTCTGCTAAACTATAAGACGTTTGAGATTAAAACAAACAAAACGTCTTCATCAATGTCAAAACAAGCATATAGACGGTATATATGCTACACTGGCATTAAGTGTAGAACATAAAAGAAGGAATGAAGAATTATTGGTTAACGGTGTTCATATTCGCTCATAGTTGAATACAGCATCAGATATCACGTTAGTCACTAAAACGACTGGGAATTTAATGGGTTGTCCGCAAGTATTACCAACCAAACACAGCTCAGAATGCAGCAGGAGAAATATGTTAAAGTTTATTGGGATAATAAAAAGCTACGTCGAATTCCGAGATAACTGCCTTACAGAAAATTTTTATTTAACGAACAGACGTGATTTAAACCTTTTGGTACAGACTAGATAGACAAGCTAAATCTTCGGGGTTTACCATTGAGCGAAATATGCGCGATGGTTTTAGAGACCTACCAATCATTCATGTAACTAAAATATCCATAAATGTAGAAGATCTCTTTTGAAAATGTACAAAATTTTTCCAGAACAAGTTGGGGCGCTCCACAGTTAGAAAGACAAAATAATACTGACAACAGGATATGAAACCCGTTTTACGTCCAAAACATCAAGTCCCATACTCAGTCACTAATAAATTTGGCAAGGAATTAGACCGACTAGAGAAGCTAGCTGTCATTCAACCTACTGATTAATCGACACGAGTAACCTCGATTGCAGTAGTTCGGAAAGCAAACGGAACTATTCGTCTTTGTGCGGATTTTTCAACAAGATTAGATGGTGATTTATCAAAATTAGGATTTTATTTAAGATACACTTCTTCTGTAGTTAACCAGGTTAAATAACTACGGATACTAGATCCATACTTACAGTTGAATAAAGTTGAAAAAAGTGAAAGACTGAAAACCAATTTAATGGTTGAATTTTATTATACGCACCTACTATCTTAATTAGGTTCAAACCCAGGGTCATACAGTAAATCTCTGATACTATTTGGCCAGTGACTCAGATTCTATTGGTCTGCATATAATAATTGAAGTAAATTTGAGAAATAATGTGATTTTTTTACTGTTTACTTCTGAGAATAACTGTCTCAATTACTTAGATTATTTGACTCAATATGTAACAACTTCCTACTAGGATTTATATATATCCACTTCCAAAGTAAAGGAGACAACAGTAAGCATTGAATCATTTAAATTCACTCGAATAATGAGATGGCATTTGAAGGGAACGATACTGAGTTCGAGTTCAGGGATGAATATCAACTCTGAGATGCAGGTACACTCAGCTGACGAGTCCCAAATAAGACGAGATACGCATCCTGGATTCCACTGCTAGCCATTATCCATCTTTATTTATTGAATCATTTGTTTATATTACTGTTTTCGAATATTTGAATAAATTGGAGTTGTATTTCATCATGGATTCTTAAAGTGTCTTTGGGTTCTAGTAGTTCTTCAATCACAAATAGTCTGTGAAAAAACAACCCAGTAACTCCTTAAACAAATCTATAACAAACACGTAACTGAAATTATCAATGTTTTTCATTAATTACTTCATTCCATAATCATGCTTTTCAACATTACTTTATACTTTTCATTCTGAAAATTGATTGCTTCTCTTGGAACACCGAATGTCTCCATATTTAATTCTTTTTCTCCCTCATTATTTACATAGTTGTAATTCTGACTATTTCGTTATTCATCTTATTAACTTCAATGAATTGTGCTGAAATGATATCGTAATTTGGCCCAACAAATAAGCATATCAATCTGAATATTGATTAGGATTGATGTCAGTGAAGTTATCACAGTAGTACTTTTGAATCTTGTTTGGTTCTGTTGAATTTCACTCGTCCAACTTTCATAATTTATACGATTGAGAGGAAATGCATGTAGCACTGGTGTAATATATGGCAGAAGTATGATGACTACTCATTATTTAGTTACTCGACAGACTTCATAACGCTAATGATATCAATGAGGTTTTTTTGTAGATCTGCATTTTCCAATATTTATTTGGATTTGAGTATTAAGTACTACCCCTCAACCAAATTGTTATATTCCGTTGAATTTGTCGTTTACTTTCATCAACTGTTCGTACGTATTACAGTAGAATTCTGTATGTAGAAGAATTACTTGACCAATTCAGTTTTTACTAAATTTCTCCCTAGTATAATCAAGCAATTTTATCAGTTAACAGAGATTCTCTTTAAATGATCATTTCAAACTTTTTGTTACAAAAATAGAATCTTACTGTTGTTGGTTGAAGGATGAAAAGTATCTATCCAACGATAGATGAGTAACCAATTACTTAACTTCGTTACACCTTAGATGAATCATAAATCAAGTAGGAAGGAATGATGGTATGACGCATTCAATAGTTTAAAATAATAGGATGATCAATAAGACGAGTCACTGTAATTAGTAGGTTGATTCTTAATGTTAAATGTCGAAAAAATGACTAACTCTTGCAAATAATCAAGAAATATTTATTTTCAGTATGGATTTCCTGGAAGCCGTGATCAGTTGAGTCCAATCCGTGTTGGGTTTTAGATAGTTATCCACCTTAAACAATGGATGAAGGATTACTCAAGATCATGGATCTATTAAAATTAAACATTAACACCGTTGGTTGTCGAATCAGTGACCTGGAGAGATTGTTGATGCGTACTGCTGAGGAGTCCCACACTAGGACCAAATGGCTGTCCAGTGCTCCCAGGTTTTCCATGGTGGTCTAGCATTGATCGACTCATCAATTAAACTGTAAAAATGTTTATTTAACAAAATAATAAACTTCATAGATTTGGATACAAATCATAATTTACAATATCATCTTTTATTTCATTCACGTACCCCTTAAACTGAAATAATTTTAAAAAGAAACGTTCAATGTTCCTAACAATTCAGTTGCATTTTTATGATTCAAAACAACTGTAATTCTTTTGCTTTGAAGTTATTTCTGATCACTAGTAAGTTTGGCAACAGTTATATGTCATTAATTATAATTACAATTGATACTACTCAGTACACACTAAACAATCCAAACAGGCCACACATCACGGTGATGACAAAACCACTCAACCACTGTGTCAGAGGGCAGAGATTAATTTTATTAACTTTCACTACATTTCAGCACAATATGATTGAAAATTTGGTTCTCTTGACTGGTTTTGTGATTTTAATGTTTCCGAAAGTTAGGATTAAGGTTAAAAAATTATAAACCAGTGGATTTTAACTAAGTAATTCAGTGTTAAACTGTTTACAGTGAAGACATGAGGTTACGGGTTTGACACCATATAGGGTTTGGGATTACTGAAACTGAATAGTTCTAATAGGTGATGAATTTGTTATCTAATTCACTATCTACTTTGAATAATTTATCTCGATGAACTAAGTGAATATTTACTGTGTGAATTAGTTTTTCTCCAAAAAATTGTTCATATAAGACTTTCAATTAAATCCATTTTTATACATATTAAGCAAATTCATTATCAGTTAGATACAATGGCGTAACATACAAAGCTTATACTATATTACTTTCCGATATTCATTTTTATTCTTTGTTTAAAAACACCCGGTAAATAGTGAACCTTGCAACTTAAAAGTTCGAATCGTTGTACCATCAAGTGTGAAGGAAAATGAGCAATGTAAAGACGAGATGAGGTGTTTGTTTAAGGTGGTTGACAGAAAACACTGAACCTACGTTTCGTGCTGTTTGGTACTCATCAGTAAGGTATATCTGCATTCTTGAGGGAACTGATGCCCTCTGATGAATTCGGTTCCGTATCAGCCAGCTTCATTATCAGAGACGTTACCACTGAGGTCATTGCTAAACAGCACGGAACATAGATCCAGGGTATCCTGTCAACTACCTCCAACCACAATGTTATTTCAACTTAGTGTACTCTATATCGAGTCACCTAGACTAGTGATCACATTGTGGATTGGTCAATAGAATTCGATCTAAACTAAGAAGGACATGAAATGCATGAAATTGGTCACTATTCAGTGATTAATCAATTGTAAATAAGGACGAACCAGTTAGAATTAAAAAACCCGATATCTTTGTTCTAAAATAAATTCGGAATGAATGAATACTATGTAGAAATTCCTCTTCATAGGAATCGGACAGTTAACATTTATTAGGAAAAATCTTTTTGTCATAACACAATAAATGTAACGGTTTAAATATTTCGAATTCTTACTTCTTTCTAAATGGCCTGTATAACGGTATATAAATCATTCAGTTTTTGTTTCAGTTCATGTTGTTTATAGTAAACTTGTAAATAAATAATTTTATTTAGTAGCTCATTGACTAAGTAAGTAAATTCATTGACTAACAAATGAACTGGTTGCAAGAACAGGATGCATATATGCCAACATGAGACTGATCAATTGCAGTCCTAAACAACAATGGGAAGATACAAGTAAAACAACACCAAGTGAATTTAAACTTCACCCCATTGCACAAGCAGGTGGCTATCAGCACTCAGTAGCTAAGTGGATAACGCGGTGGAGTTTGGAGCGAATGGTTCTGGGTTCGAGTCCCAGAGTGAACGTTAACTCGGAGATGCAGGTACGTCCAGCTGACGAGTCCCAAATAGGAGGAGATGCATGATGTGGATTCCACTGCTAGTCATAATCCATCATTACTTAAATGAATTGGTTGTTTAGAAATTTCAAAATAGGTAATGTGCATGAATTTTTAACATCAGTATGGTGACAGCTTTAATCCTTCTACAATTTCAACTCTTTAACCCATCAACTAATGTATTACTGAAGGTTTTCATAACTTTTCTATAAAGTTGTTTATGGCTACATAAAGGATCCAGAATAAAACTTTTACTCCAGCTGAATTTACACTGAGCTTAATGGTATGATGTAAAATAGTCAGAAAATGCACGCATAATGGAATATTGAAAACGTTAGGGAGATAAGATTTGCCTCAAATGAACATTACTGTTAGTCAATCTATTATCTGAAGAGTAAAGGTTTGTTTTTAGTGTAAATCAGTTATCTTAAATTGAACTAAAAATTTTAATTATTCTACCCAAGTTTCATCAGAATTATTTGTCTGTATCTTAACATCTGTATGTACGAGATTTGGGATAAATGATTATTTAATCATTAATCCATTGACTGCATATTGTGTTTTAGGCCTACATAAATTTATGAATGAGCATTCTGTTTTTGATAAATGGATTTATACGTAAATAATGATTGTTTGCTGTAATAAACCTCAATGATAATCAGATTTCACTATTGTTTTGTTTAGCTTTATAAAATCACCCTGTATTTGTGACTGTGTAGTCTAGTTTATCATAACTAACTGAATGTTCAACACAGCATGCACCAATCAAATCACAATTGACGGAGAAGATTTGGAAGATGTAAAAACCTTTACATATCTGGGCAGCATCATTGATAAACACAGTGGATCTGATGCAGATGTGAAGGTGCGGATCGGCAGAGTAAGAGCATTATATCTGCAACTGAAGAACATCTGGAACTCAAAACAACTCTCTGTCAACCAACACCGAAGTCAAAATTTTCATTACAAATTTCTAAACAATTCTACTATATGGAGCAGAAACCTGGAGAACTACGAAAGCCATCATCCAGAAGATACAAGTGTATATTAACAGTTGTCTACGCAAATTACTTCGGATCCGTTGGCCGGACCTTATTAGCAACAACCTACTGTGTGAGAGAACAAATCAGATTCCAGCGGAGGAAGAAATCAGGAAGAAGTGCTGGAAGTGGATAGGACACGCATTGAGGAAAGCACTCAACTGAGTCACAATGCGAGCACTCACTTGGAATCCTCAAGGACAAGAGAACAGTGTAGACGAAAGAACACATTAAGCCGAACAACGGAGACAGACATGCGAAGAATGAACAAGAATTGGATAGAACTAGAAAGGAAGGACCAGGACAGTGTGGGTTGGATAGCGTTGGTCGGCGGCCCATGCTCTATTGTGAATAAGAGGTGTAAGTAAGTGAATAAATAAGTCATTCATTTGTCTGTAATCGCTTTTAGGGTGAACCTATACCTTTCCTGTCAAAATATAATGAACATTTACCTACAACAACAATTGATTTACGCATACCGATTTAACTAATTATCATTTTCAATTCCAAATTTTTATATTACTTATCGTGACCAATATTGTACGACAATAATATTATTTTTTTTTTAAAAAAATATCGACAACATAAGAATTCCTGATTGTATTGAATAGATGTTTTTATCGTAACTGTTTTTGTTGTTAAGATTGAACTGTCTTATTTGTTTATTTAGTTATCAGTCTATTTACGTCAATTCATTGGTATTATCTATATGATAATAATAATATTACTATTATTATTACTGTTATTATTATTATTGTTATAAGGTCCATCTGTTGTTTATCTTTATATTTCAAGTTTTAGACTATTCAGTTGATTATTTTATTGCCTTTATTTAGTGAAAAAAACATTTCGAAAAGAACAAAAGAATGACCATTGATTATTTTATATTTGTGCGTGTATATTTACACTGTTATAATTATGTCAGTAGATGGCAATAGTTAGACAAAAATAAATTTAATTTTAGGATAGTTTACATTGTAAAATAGTGTCGTGTAGATACCTATTCAAAAACTAAGAAAATCTAGACATTTGTCTCGTTCTTGTATGGAATTGATTCCTCATTACAGATCTATTCAACAACTGAAGTCAGAATTGTCAGTGCATCCTCTTCCCCCTATGTTGTAGTAATATCACCAATTTATTTTAAGGCAACAAACCCATATACAACCATGATCCATTGAACACCCACATTGAGGAAAATATAGTGGATAGTTAAGAAATTGATGGATGAATGGTTTAACATCTGGTGAAATCGACATTAAAGTGTAAGTTCTATGGCAATAAACTTAAATCATGTTTCCCTTTTGCCTAAAAACGCTCTAGATTTTGTGGAACTATAGTTCATTGTCCCACTTAAAGTAGACTAAATGAATGATTATATTTAAACAAATCAGTTCAAAGTTATATCCTAGCTAGGAAATCTGAAACTTCGTTACTGATGAAGGCAACCTAAGGTTTATCGTGAAATGTTACCGTTACAACTGCTGATAATGGTAGA